>NW_007729096.1:374296-387151 GCF_000696425.1 Galeopterus variegatus
TAGCACCGAGGGTTGCGATCCCGTTGCCGGTCCCGGTCCGGTACGGGCGCGACACTGAGGGTTGCGATCCGTTGCCGGACACGAAAAACGACAAAAAGGAAAAAAAAAGAAATGCACATAGCCAACTGCAGGAAAATAGATAATTTGAGATATATTTATTGACACTACGTAGCTGTAAAGAAGAAGGATTATACCTCCACATATAAATAGGAATGAATCTCACATACTGATAAGTTTAGAAAAAAGCAGGTCACAGAAGACTACATAGGTATAATTCCATTAAAATGCAAAAGCAAGCCAAACCATATATTGTTTAGGCAAGTATTATATATTTATTATACATATACACACATATATACATATATATAAAAGAAGTAAAGACCATAAAATTCAAGATACGGCTGCGTCTTGGGAAGGAAGTAACAAAGGGAACTTCAAAAGTAATAGTAATGGTGTATTTGTTAAGCTTGGTAGTGCATAACCGTGGGCTCATTTTATTGCTACTCTTTATATTATACATATTATAAGTATTCTGTGTATAAATTTTTAAAAAGCCAGTTTTATCAAATTCTTATTTTTTCAATATGTTGAATTCCAACTGTACACAAAGATATTCTTGGAATTTGTGAGTTCTTTTTGCTGGACTGAATTTAATAGACCTCTTTGGCAGGTAGTTGGACAGGAGTAAAACATAAAATGATCTTTTGATGGGAGCACACCAGGGGTTTGCGCGGGTGGGAAGGCAAGATAATGGGGGCCACTGCGGCTGTGCTCAGGATTTCGGACTTCGCTGTAAGAGCAAGGGGAGGGCTTAGGGGTTCTAAGCAGGGGCTTAACGCATCTCGCATAAGCAGGTAGGTTGCTGCGTACAGAAGGCCCCGCAGAGGGAGTGATGAAGAACCGAGCTTTGGGAGACGGTCGCAAGAGGGCGGCGAAGCTGACGGTGGCTTCCAGTGTCTGCCGCGGAGAGAGAGGTCGGTGTGCGGGAGGTAAAGACTCGGGAGCCGTCCGAGGAGAGCGGCGGCTGGAGCCCAGGCCTAGGGGCGCAACAGAGTTTCCCGAAGAGGCGACTGTCAGGGGCATGTTACTTGTTCTTGGCGGCACATTTCGCCAATTACAAGGGTCTGGTTGTTAAGCCTAGAGCGCTCTGCAGACACTGGGACGGCGCTACCGGACGTCACGTTCCGCAGGCCGAGAACCCGATCCGGACGTGCGGGCCAAACAGCCCCTTACGACGCTGTGTCTCCGGCGTGGTGCCGCTGCCACCGGGCCCAGGGCGCGCTCCTGTACCGGCCGGCGCCGCAGCAAAACCAAGCCCCGCGACCCGCACCGCCGCGGCGGCCCCTCAAACACGGCGCGGCGGCTCTAGGCCAAGGACGTCGCGCTGCTTCCACGTCCGAGAACTGCGGCGGCTCTAGGCCAAGGACGTCGCGCTGCTTCCACGTCCGAGAACTTCGGGCCGCCGCCGCCCCCAGCGGTGCCCCCCCAGTGTCCTCCCACAGCCAGGGATCTCCGCCCTTGCGCACGTGGCGCACTTCTGGTACGCGCGCCGTGACTTCCGCCGCCTGCGCCCCCTCGCGAGGCGCGGACGCGGGGCCCGGGCGGGCGGAGGGGAGGGGGCCCGTCGGACCGGAGAGGCGGAGGTGGTGGGGCTGCGGTATCTGACCTCCGCGAGAGTTTTAAAAGAATTCTTAAATCTGGGGTTCTTTGAAAAGGTAAATGGGACCCTATGATGTCGCGGGGTGCGCCAGGGTGGCCGTGACCTCGGTATCTCACCCGGGACAAGGTGCTCTGAGCGCGAACCCCTGAGACCTTTCCAGACCCGCCTCCGCGATCCTCGGGGTTTAAGGTGGCTTCAGACACTTGGCCAGAACCTAAAGGTCAACTTGGACTGGTATTTATTATTTCTGTAATCTCCGGGCATAGACAGGTTAAGCTTTAAATTGATAAGATCGAGGTGGACACACCAGATTTTAGTCCACATTTTACTTCCTTACGCGAATCTAGTTTTTTATTTTCTTTCATTGCTTTTTTTAAAAAACATGTTTAGCAACCCTTGACCAACCGTTTTTTGGGAAAGTAGCACTTGTTTTTGCTGAGCCACACTGTGATAATATTGGTTTTAAATTATCCTGGATTTGTTGATACCTGGTGACTGGAGAAACCACATAAAAGGTGCACGGGGTGCAGTTTTCAGTGATCCTGAATCTGCAAGCCCTTTGGCATGTCTTAACCTGATTAAAATTTCTATCAAATCTGGACTGTCACCCTAAGGGAAATGAAAAAGTGGAGGGGCTAACCAGGGTGTACTCTCTGGTCCAGTTCATCAGGTAAAGATGTGGGTAATGTGTTAAAAGAAAACCACTGAAGAATTTGCCCATAAAGAGTCTAAACTGTTGTAGTAAACTCCTTGTACCTCAAGGCTCCCAGCACCAACCACAAATCTGGTATTGTGATTGCTAAGAAGGGTTATTCCACCACGAGTTTTGTAGAATAAGAGTTAGAAACTAATTTTAAAAATTAAAAGGCACTATGCTCTCAGCAGGGTGAATTGGTATGTGGCCACTACTTCATGTTCAGTTTATCATGTCATGAGATCAAACCCAGAAGAAAAAATCCTTCTGACATAGAAGTAGTCTACGTTTATACTTTTACAAAAATTTCCCCCGTTATTGAAATATAAGTTCCTGAACCATAAGTATGAAGAGATGAATGTTCTAAAATCCAGGTCTTTTTCTTTAGGATTCTTATAATCCTGTTTGCTTAGAGGGGTCTTAGTGCTGAGAGACATGCTTCAAAGGGTCCACAAGTCTAAAAAGATACAACGTGGGCATAGAATATTACAGAACAGTGCTCAAGAAATGGCTAAGGGTGGTTGCCTCCAAAAGGGAAGTTCAGTGCCTGGAGGGCAGGGTGGGAAAGGGACTTATTTTCTCACTATATACTATTATTTATTTTTACAACTTAATGCTATATGCCTACTACCTATATTGAGAATGAATGAATTGTAATAGAATTAAATACAACGGTTGCCTGTCAGAGCTCCGCAGCACTCTCCCAGCTCACTTCGTCCAGTGCTGTTTTGGGCCATGTATCCTGAGGTGGGGCATGTGGTGGGATTCATTTTTCATCTGTTTATTGTGGGGTCTTATGTTGAGAGCCAGCACAGTCACATCATACTTTAAATTACTAAAATATTCTTTCCATACTAAAGAGTATTTTGGTGAATCTTAACATGTGAACTGATAGAGGGGGGCTTTTGTTGCTGACTCATTTCTCATGATGTTGCATTATGTAAACCTAAAAAGAAACTCAGAGAGACAGCTTTCCAGTATAAATGAATTTATTTGGGAATAGTGGGCAATTGCAATTCCGGGCATGCAAGCTATGGCAGGTCACAGGTATGTCCAGGGGAGAAGGAGACTCTCTTAAAGAGAAGGAGAAGTCCACATAGGGGTTTGTTACAGGAGTTGGTGCTAGCTTGGTGGCTGAGGCGGCTGTGGCTAGGCTGGTGTCCTTGTGCAGGCAGCTTCTCTGGAATGCTGCCGTCCTGAGGAGGTTCTTGCTCTGAGTCCTGTCTCAGGCATGTGTGCCTGAGGGCTTCTTGTTGATGGCCTCCTTGACTCTGTTTTGCTAGAGTTTGACAAGCGATTCCCTAGTCCTGAGGAGGTTCTTGCTCTGAGTCCTGTCTCAGGCATGTGTGCCCGAGGGCTTCTTGTTGATGGCCTCCTTGACTCTGTTTTGCTAGAGTTTGACAAGCGATTCCCTTCTGATACTGGCAGTGTTCACAGTAGCAGAATGATGTAAGTCATTTTCTCTGTGTGCAAAAGGGAAACAACTCTAAGATATGGCTGAGCTGCCTGATGTTGCCCCTCTCTGAATTGGAGTTACTACTGATAGAAAAGTGTAACAAAATCGTAGATGAGGAACCTTACAGAGGGATGGAAACTAGAATTCCTCTAGCCCAAAGCCTTCCCTTTACAAAGGAGGCAATTGATATTCAGGCAGCTAATAATGAAGAAAAATGACTTTTTCTAAAATACACCTTTGAGCTAGTGGCAGCCTTCGCCTTCCTTCTCTGGTTTGGGCACTGTTAGGGATCAGCCTATCCAGTAGAATGCACTGCACTGATGGGAAGGGTCCAGGTCTGGGCTGTCTTGTACAGTAGCCACTGGCCGCATGTGACTAATGTGATGAGGAACTGAATTCTAAAATGTATTTAATTTTAATTAATTTAAATTAAAACCTGTAGCCACATCGGTGCTGGCAGTAGACTGATGCAAAGCAAGAACCTAAATAAGCCAAGCTGCCCTGCACTTTTTACCCAGGGCAGGAAAGCTACTGGTGTGGCCTCAGGGCCTGCCCCTTCATCCTTTTTTGGGTTACTATCAGGAGTTAGGATGAAGCAATTGTAACGTTAGTACAATGTTGCAGCAAACTTTCAAAGGACGAAAACTAACGGCCCAAAGCAAGTAGGAGTGCAGGGCCTTCCCTCCAGAGAGCTGTTCTGCTCTCAGTTTCATCCGGACTGCTTTGATGAGGTGGACTACAGGTGCCTCTAAAGGTCTGGTGACAGCTACCTTGTTCCTAAAAGGTTTAGATAGTTGTTCATTTCCTACTGCAGATGGTCCCTGACTTGTGATTTTTTTGACTTTACGAAGTTGCAAAAGCTGTATGCATTCAGTAGAAACTGTACTTCCAATTTTGAATTTCGATTTTTTCCTGGGCTAGTGACGTGACCTACAATCCTCTCGTGATGCTGGGCAGTGGCACCGAGTCACTGCTCATGAGATCACGAGGGTGAGCGACCGATGGTCTACAGTGCACTGTGTTTCCTGATAATTTTGCTCAAGTGCAGGCCAATGTGAGTATTCTGAGCACGTTTAAGGTAGGCTGGGCTGCACTAGGATGTGCAGTGGGTCACGTATGTTAAATACTTTATGATATTTTCAACTTACAATGGGTTAATGGGATATAATCCACTGTAAGTGAGTAGCACCTGTATGTGTTATCCCTAACAGATCCCAAATAATGAACAGGAAAACAAAGACAGAGTTTTAATATCACTCAGAAAAACAAAATGCCTAAGACAAATAGATGCTGGTTCCAAAGAGCTGTCTTGGCCTAGACCTGAGAAAGTGTGCCTGATATGAGGAATTCTGTGGTGACTCGTAAAGACAGTCCCAGGGTGGTTAGGGAGACAGGAGGATGGCAGGGAGGGAGGCCAGTGATGTCCTTGGGTGAGTGCAGGGAGGGACCTCAGCTCCCGGGCGAGGTGGGCGTGTATCTGTCCAGCTGTCTCCTGGCCAGGCTCACCCACTGACTTCGCTGCTGACGTCTCTGCTGTCCTGGCCCCTCAGTGGCCAACATCGTATTTCATCCCTGCAGTGGGCATTTCCTCAAGTCCAGCACTGGAAGGCCTGGGATAGGCCTAGCACGTCCACCTAGACTTCATCTGGCCCAGGGGCTCTGCGAGAGCCTGTGGGACCAGCAGCTGTTGAGGGACACTCAGGGATGTGTCCAGCACAGACCCCAAGCCAACTGAAAGCAGCTTCGCACGTTGGTTCTTATAAGTAGACTTTGCCTTGTGTTTCCTCTGCTGAGCTTGGGCTTTATATAGCACAGGTCCAGTAACGAAGTTCATACCTTGCTCCCTTTGCCAGTGTGTCCCCACCTGGCCGCTCAGTGCTACCCAGGTAGGCATGCTGCCTGTCCTGAAGGAAGTCCAGTCCTGTCTGGATCCTAAACTATTGGCTGGTTCCTCAGCACTCATGTGGGGCTGCTCTTTCACCAAAACCCCCTTCACCTGTGGCTGGACACTCATGTGATATCTGCCCTTGTGGCCTATGGGCTGTGCCTTGTGGTCTGTACTGAGCATTCATCCCCTACCCTGCCTGCCCATGATTTCCTTCCTGAGTGTCCCCTTTACTTTTTTCTCACCATGTCTTCTTTTTTTTTTTTTTCCTTTTTATCTTTTTTTACTGACAGGCAATGGGATTGCAACCCTCAGTGTCGCGCCCGCACCACGCTCAGCCAGTGAGCGGGAACCAGTCTCCACATGGGATCCGAGCCCTCGGTGGGAGCGCCACCGCACTCCCAAGCGGTGCACTCTCCAGTGCTCCACCGGGCCGGCCCTTTTTTTTTTTTTTCCTTTTTATCTTTTTTTACTGACAGGCAATGGGATTGCAACCCTCCCTCTCGCGCCCGCACCACGCTCAGCCAGTGAGCGGGAACCAGTCTCCACATGGGATCCGAGCCCTCGGTGGGAGCGCCACCGCACTCCCAAGCGGTGCACTCTCCAGTGCTCCACCGGGCCGGCCCTTTTTTTTTTTTTTCCTTTTTATCTTTTTTTACTGACAGGCAATGGGATTGCAACCCTCCCTCTCGCGCCCGCACCACGCTCAGCCAGTGAGCGGGAACCAGTCTCCACATGGGATCCGAGCCCTCGGTGGGAGCGCCACCGCACTCCCAAGCGGTGCACTCTCCAGTGCTCCACCGGGCCGGCCCTTTTTTTTTTTTTTTTTTTTAACATTTTTATCCTTTGTTTCATATCACTCGTTTTCCATTTTTATCTTTTATCTACCTGGAATAAGGGTCTGAGACACCGATAAAGTGTCAGAGAGTTTATTTCAGCCAAATAATTGACTGCAGCCTGGAAGATACACAGCCGATTTTCCTTGGGATGTGCTTTGATTTGCAGGCCAGGTTTCAATATTTTTATAATCACAGAGAAAGGGACAGCCCCTTAATCAGCACATGAGGTTTTCCATTGGTTATATAGTATCATACAGGCAAATGATTTGTTCTTGGTTACATCCCATGTACAGACTAATGTGTATCACAAGATATGTTTTCAGCATTCCTATATTAATGGATAGTCTTTTTATGTGTCAGTAAGTCTGGGTTTTGGTCAGGGCCTGACACCCTCACTCAAAGCCTGGACTCCCAGTGTGTGAACTAAGGAAAATCACCCCTGCAGAGCAAGTTGGAGACATGTAGCTGGGAAGAGAGAGGTGGGAGGAAAACGTCTTCTAAACTAGAAACTGACGTGGGCAGGCCAGGGGCACTGGCCAGTTCTGGCTCTGGTAGAATGGCAGGGCCATGTCCACCAAGATTCCTAACCAGGGTCTCCATTCACACTCTGTGTCTGGCATGCCCTAAGTTACATTGTTGATGGAAAATGGAAAAGGAAGGGGCCAGAGGATTGACCTCATGAAAGGAGGAGGGGAGGAGGGTGTGGTGCTTGTGAAACTTCACTGTGTATGTTTTTTAGTGTTTAGTTTCGAATCATGTAAATAATGTTTTATTTCTGAACCATGTAAATATATATTTTAAAGTTTAAAGATGATTTTAAAAAAATATTTTAAAAAATTCTCTGAATCAAAATTTTAGCTTACAGTGGTCCTGGGTTGTTAATGTACCTGGGCACCTAGCAGAAACAAATGCAGATCCTCTGAGAACTCATAAAAACATCACCAAACAACAAGGAACATAAACTTTGAGTCAGAGTCAGCAGAAACCACAAACAAAACATCAAATCTACATTGACTGCAAGTCTCAGAGTTATCAGATGTGGAATAGGAGTATGTCTATGTTTAAAGGAATGAAAGGCATCAAACAAATGAAGCTTCTAGAAATAAAAAATAATAATTAACATTAAAAACAGAATGAATTGGCTAAAAAGCAGATTAGACATAGCTAAAGAGACTTAATGACACGAAGACAGGATGAATGATTTCACTTATATGACGGGACTTCAAAAAGTTCATGAAATTAAAAGATAAAAATAAAAAATACAAACTTTGTTTCTCAACACAAGCTCCATCAACTTCAAGATACTTTTGTAAGTGGTGTGTATTAGTCCGTTTCTGTTGCTTATAACAAAATACACAGAACTGGGTAATTTGTAAGAAAATAAAATTTATTACTTACAGTTTTGGAGGCTGGAAAGTCCAAAGTCCAGGGAACATGGCTGGCGAGGGCCTACCTTGGCAGTTAAGCAGGAGTCTCACATGGCAGAATGGTGGAGCAGAGAGAGCCTCTCATGTGCTCTCCTTTTAAACCCCTCAGAACCACACCCCTGACCACCATTATTAATCCCTTCATTAGGGCATGGTCCTAAGAATCTAATCACCCTTTCAAGGCCCCACCTTTCAATTACCAAAATAGGATTTCCCACCCTCTATGGCTACAATGAGGATTAAGCTTCAATCACTTAAAAGTTGGCAGACACAATTCAATTTGTATCATGATGATATGAGCCATTTAGTCCACCTCTAAAGAACTGAGGGTCCTGGGAATTTAACCATGTCAGTGCAGTCTTTTTTATATTATTAGGTGAAGAAAAATGGATGCCCTTTAAAGATTCTTTAAGGTTAAGAAACAAAAGAAGTCAGATGGAGCCAAATCACTATAAGGTAGATACCTAATGATTTCCCATCAAAACTCTCACAAAATTGCCTTTTTTTGATGAGATGAATGAGCAGGAGTGTTGTCCTGTTGGAAAAGGACTCTGGTGAAGCTTTCCCAGGCGCCTTTCAGCTAAAGCTTTGGCTAACTTTCTTCAAACACCCAGCTAATAAGCAGATGTTATCATTCTTTGCTCCTCCAGAAAGTCAATAAGCAAAATGCCCTGAGTATCCCAAAAAACGGTTGCCATGACCTTTGCTCTTGGTCTGCTTTTGCTTTGACCAGACCACTTCCACCTCTTGGTAGCCAAGTCTTTGATTGTGCTTTGTCTTCAGGATTATACTGGTAAAACCATGTTTCATCTCTTGTTACAATTCTTCCAAGAAATGCATCAAGATCTCAATCCCACTTACTGAGAATTTCCATTGAAAGCTCTGTACTTGTCTGCAACTGATCTGGGTGCAAGAGTTTAGGCACCCATTGAGTGGAAAGTTTGCTCAATTTTTCACTCAGGATTGTGTAAGTTGAACCAATGGAGATGTCTATGACGTTGGCTATTGTTTCTGTTGTTAATCATCAGTGCTCTTGAATTGGGGCATGAACAAGATTAATTTTTTCCTCAAAAATTGATGTGGATGGCCAGTGGCTGTGGACTTTATCTTCAACATCATCTTGTCCCTTCTTAAAATGAGTTATCCATTTGTAAACTGCTGATTTTGGGGGACATTGTCCCCATAAAGTTTTCATAAAACATCAGTGATTTCACCATTCTTTGACCCAAGTTTCACCGTAAATTTGATGTTTGTTCTTGCTTTAATTTTAGAAGAATTTATGTTCTGATAGAATCTCTTTTCAAACTGATGTTTCTTCTTAGTGCCTCGAACTAGATGTTGTTCAGACATGTTATAAGAAGTTGGTTTGAGTTTATTTTGGTGCGAAAATTTTTGCAATCCTTGCATAGTTTTTTCTTAATACATATCTTCCATGATATTTTTGAAGACCCCTTGTATGAAGGGCAAAGACAGGAAAAACTACACATTATTTAGAGACATATATATGGATTAGTACTATAAAGCAAAGCAAGGGAATGTTTAACATAAAATTCAAGATTGTGATTATCTCTTGGAGGACAGGGGATGCAATTGGTTAGATACCATTGACATTTGAGGCTGGTAGGGGTGTCTTGTACATTTTAGAGTGTTGAGCAGCAGCCCTGGCTTCCACCCGCTAGATGCCAGGAGTGTCCCCCTCCCAGTTGTGGCACCCAGAGTGTCTCCAGACATTGCCCGGTGGCCCATGGGGAGCAAAATCGCCTACAGATGAGCACCTCTGAGTTAGAGGGATAGAGGTGTTCCAGTGCTGGTGTTCTGTTTCTTAGGCTGGTTGGTGGGTGTGTAGGTATTTTTTGTTTATTACTTAAAATGTCCACATATTAACCTTCATATATATATATATATATATATATATATAAAGAGTAAAACAATAATATACATTCTCTGGGCCAGTGACAGAGTGTTCTATTGGAGAAATGAATGTGGGAAATAGTTTTGCCTAGAAGCTAATAGCAAGACTTCTTAATATATTTATTATTTAATTCCTTTATTGAAAAATGTCTAAGAAGCAGCACTTTGGAAAAACAATTTTATTGAGATACAATTCTCATACCATATAATTCATCCATTTAAAGTGTACAATTCAATGGTTTTTAGTATCTTTTTAAAAAATATCTTTTTTTTCCCCTTTTTTTCTCTCTTTTTTTGGCAGCTGGCTGGTAAAGGGGTCTGAACCCTTAACCTTGGTTTACCAATGTCGTGCTGAACAACACTGAGCTAACTGGCCAGCCCATCTTTTTAAAAAATTTTTACTGGAAGGCCATTGCACTGGAGTGGCTCCAGCACTTTCAATTCCTACTGAGCAAACTGAAGCCCAGTGTAAACAGTAAACAAAACCAGAGACTTTGCCGGTCAGAAACTGCCACCTCACCTCTAACGAGGGACTCCACTCTAGCCTGTCGGGTGTATTTCCTTTGTCTTGCATCCAGGAACACTTCTTAAGAGTTTCCTCTCACCCCTCCTGATGGGTGCTAAGCCACTTGTATCCTGATGCTGCCCAATTCATGGATTGCTGAATGCTCAAGTAACTCTTTAAAATTTAAATGTGCCTAAGTTGTTCTTTTAGTGGTATATTTACAGATGTGCAGCCATCACCACAGTCCATTTGAGAACATTTTTATTACCTCAGAAGGAAATCCTGTGCCCACGTCAGCCACCCTGGGCACCACTGCTCCACTTGCTGCCTCTGGGGATGTGCCTGTTTTGGACATTTCAGACACGTGGGATTGTGCAGCGTGCGCTCCTCCGTGGCTGCCTTCTTTCATTTAGCGTAAGGTTTTCAGCATTCATCTGTGTTGTGTGTGTGTTGGTACTTCATTCCTTTTTATTGCTGAGTGCATTCCATTGCATGAATGTACCACATTTTATTTGTGCGTGCATCATGTAACGGATGTTTGGGTTGTTATGAATATTGCTGCCATGAACACTCGTGTACAAGTTTCAGAATGAACATATGTGTTTCTTTCTCTTGGGTACACACCTAGGAGTGGAACTGCTGGGTCAATGGTAACTGTATGTTTGACACCTTGAGGCTGCTGGGCTGTTTTTCCACAGTGGCTGCACCATTTTACATTCCCGCCAGCAGTGCATAAGGGGCAAGTGTTTGTTATTGTGTCTCTTTGATTCCGGCCATCCTAGCGGGTGTGAGGTGGTATCTCATTGTGGTATTGATTTGCATTTCCCTGATTGTTAGTGATGTTGAACATATTTTCATGTGATTATTGGCCATTGGTATATCTTCCTTGGAGAAATGTCTATTCAACTCCTTTGCCATGTTTAAATTGGCATAGTTATCTTTTTATTACTGAGTTGTAAGGTTCTTTACACATTTGGAAGAGGCACTTTAAACATATCTTTTACTGAACTTTGTAATGACATCAGTGGGTAGTGATGAGTTGGTAGGCAATAGAGACTTGGACAATTACATGTCAAACATTTAGAAGAGGCTCTTTACATACAAGACTATGTTTAATTTAAAAAGTAGGATACAGGTATAATTACCAACTCATATTACAGCTGAGGAGACTGAGCCGCAGAGACCCTGTGTCCTGAAGTTGAGGCTGGGGCAGGCTCTGTGCATCACACACAGATGATTAGAAGGAGTGCTGGTCACAAAAATGGTATCTCAGGTTTCTCAAAATAAAAATATTAATGTATGAGCATTACACCTGCACCTCATTAAGGAGAATTCATTGTTTTCCAGCTTGTTTACTGAGCGTCTTCTGTGCAGAATCTGGGCCTTGAGTACATGGGGGAGGGGAGGACAGAGAACAAAGGACCTTGGCTTTGCACTGGTGGGGAGTGCGCAGTAGGTGAGGAAAGGGAGAGAGGGAGGGGACCCAGCCGGTGCCCCACGCTCCTCTTCCTCCTTCCCTCCTGCTCCTTCTCCTCTTTTCATCTTCTTTCCTTTCCTCTCCCACTTTGTTCTCTCTCTCTGTCCCAAAAGCTAAATAGTATTTTTATTGGTTGCATCTGGCTTTTACGTGTTTTTTTTTTTAATTTTTAGATTAAAATTACATCCTTTGCTCTGCCCTCCCCATCACCTCCCTCTCCGCATAAGATTAGTTCTGTTGTGCTTTTACCCGGGATGGTGCAGAGGCTCCTTCCAGCTCCATTCGGGCCCAACCTTGGCTCAAAGGTCTGCAGATCTGCACACCTTCCAGAATACTGTATACACATCTGTCTGACTTTCTTTTTTGGAAGTTCATTCTACTTTATTTTTCTTTCTGGGTCTCAATTTTCCAGGGGCTTTTAATGAAGAAAATCCTGGATTTAGGGCCTCGGGTCTGTTGGAGGCATTTTCATCAAAGGTAATATTCTTTTCTTTCTTTCTTTCTTTCTTTCTTTCTTTCTTTCTTTCTTTCTTTCTTTCTTTCTTTCTTTCTTTCTTTCTTTCTTTCTTTCTTTCTTTCTTTCTTTCTTTCTTTCTTTCTTTCTTTCTTTCTTTCTTTCTTTCTTTCTTTCTTTCTTTCTTTCTTTCTTTCTTTCTTTCTTTCTTTCTTTCTTTCTTTCTTTCTTTCTTTCTTTCTTTCTTTCTTTCTTTCTTTCTTTCTTTCTTTCTTTCTTTCTTTCTTTCTTTCTTTCTTTCTTTCTTTCTTTCTTTCTTTCTTTCTTTCTTTCTTTCTTTCTTTCTTTCTTTCTTTCTTTCTTTCTTTCTTTCTTTCTTTCTTTCTTTCTTTCTTTCTTTCTTTCTTTCTTTCTTTCTTTCTTTCTTTCTTTCTTTCTTTCTTTCTTTCTTTCTTTCTTTCTTTCTTTCTTTCTTTCTTTCTTTCTTTCTTTCTTTCTTTCTTTCTTTCTTTCTTTCTTTCTTTCTTTCTTTCTTTCTTTCTTTCTT
>NW_007729096.1:387161-410160 GCF_000696425.1 Galeopterus variegatus
CTCTCTCTCTCTCTCTCTCTCTCTCTCTCTCTCTCTCTCTCTCTCTCTCTCTCTCTCTCTCTCTCTCTCTCTCTCTCTCTCTCATTCTTTCTTTCTCCCCTCCCCTCCCCTTCCCTTCCCTTTCTTTCTTTCTTTCTTTAGCAATCATAAGAAGAAAATAGTTAATTTTTAATCTATTTTGGCAGCTCAAGTAGAACCGCATGAAGAAAAGGCACATAGCAGTCAGGAAGCCTGAGCCATTACTCTGTTAGGCAAAAACAAAGCTGTAAAAATTTTGATTTTTCCAAATTTCATGGTGTTGGGAAAATAGAATAGTTTGGTCAGGGCCCTGGCCTTGGGTCCAGTTGGGTGTGGTTTTAGCAAATCCTTTGTAAGCAAATTGTGTGTGCAGAGTTAGTGTGCATGTGCGCCAGTGTATCTTTTTTAGTTTTGTTGATATTCTTGTGTTTTTCAGAGAGAGAGAGAGGAGTTTTAGTGAAGCAGGCCAGTGGGCGTCTGCCCAGCTTAGCCATGATTTCCAACCTACAGTTTCCAAGGACCTTTGGGCCGGTTACCTAACTCATAGACCTGTGTGAAGGGGTCTGGTGACCCAGCCTGGCATATGAAGGGTTTGCGACCCAGTCTGTGAATGGGCTTGAAGGGTCTGGGAGCTCCAGACCCAGCCCTAGCTCAACAATCGGCCCAGTCAGTGCAGGATGGCCCAGTCAGTGCAGGATTACCAGGATTACCGGCAGGTAAAAGAGCCCAACAACTGGCATGGTCACCTAGCTTTACAATTGGTGTCTCGAACAGGATTAAGAGTGCTACAATTGGTGATGTCGACAGGATGCCGACATTAGCCTAGCCCTGGCGCCACAATTGGCGTAGTTGGGGCAGGATTAAGAGTGCCACACATGGGTGAGTTTATCCTTTGACTTTACAAATGTGGGTGCTTAATGATACACCTGCTTGGTTGTGCGTTCCTTTGTTGTCAGAATGTATCCCCCGTCTATCATGTGATACTGACCTGCCAGGGCCCTCCTGTCCTCAGCTTCCTGATGCAGAAATTAGGGAAGAAGAGGAGCTGGGGTGTTGGGATTTGACCCTGTGGCAGTTGCTATAAAGAAAGAGACCACTCAGGAAGTCTGCGAGCTCTCCAGTGGGAAGTTTGATTAGCAACAGAGCCACAAGCCTGAGTCCAGCTCTGAAGACCCTCCAGCCCTCTCCAGACTCAGCTTAGCACCATTGGCAGCAGCAGATGGTGCTTCAAGTCACTTTTCAAGGATGTTGATTTCACCAGGCCTGTGATTGAGAGGGGTCAGAGTCAGGTGCTAGTTGAAAGGAATTACAGGGAAGGGGACCAAGACAGACGAGCCTGAGCACTGAGGCAGCCGGGGCCTTTGTGGCCTCTTCCAGTTCTGCTGGGATCTTACCACTCTCAACACTTGCAGCAGCCATGAGTCACTTGGAGAATCTCGGGCCCTTCCCACTGAGCCGAAATGCCAGGTACCATTCAAGCTTTATTAAAGAAAGAAAATCTGCTGGGCTGTGCTCAAAGTAGCAGGCAGCCCAGGGCTGCCCTGGAAAGGGGACAGCACCAGGTGTGGGGGTGGTAGAATTTATATTGGTATGTTGGCGCCAAGAGCTGGGTGATACTATCAAGGAGGGTCATTATGCTAATGTGGATTGGGGCAGAGAACTGCGTCCTTGCAGAAGCAAAAGGGGTTTCTGTTTAAGGCAGGAGGCTTCTCGTAAAGGGAAGGGGGGAGAGGAGGAGGTGGGCGGTGCCATTTTGTACTTGGGCTTGTCTAAAGTGGCGTTGGTTATGTTGCAGATCTATTACCCACATGAAACACTGACAATAATAGTGAAATGGTGTATATTATTGCCCTTTAGCCTGTTAACAAAAAGAGGACCACTGGATCCAGTAAAGAGAAGAGGGAAACTTTATTTTCCAGAAAAAAGAAGGAAGGGGAAAAGGGGCAATATGCAGATTGGGGAACACAGGCCAGGCTGGACCTGAGACAAGGATTCTGCTGATCAAAGGAGGACAGCTAGTGCTTACGACTTCCAGTATCAGGTTCGTGTGCATATTCGGTGAGCTCAGAGGAATGCTTTCAGTGTCTATGGCAAAGGCTGCACACGTGCGCAGTGAGTGAATGTATCACAAAGGTGTGTGTGCAGGCTCCACAGGCTGGCTGTGGCTCGTTTTGATGTGGCCTCTATTATCAAAGAGGGAGAAGACTGTCCTTGGAGCCTGTTTCTCATTGGAGCCATTGGGCCCTCAAGGATGAGAAGGAGGGGTTGGTGGCTGGCGCCAGTGGACATGCTGAAGGTCAATGTAGGATTCCCAGCTAGAGCTGATCAGCCTTATCTTCTGAGAGTTGTCTTTTCTTAGTTACAGAAAAGATAACTTTGTAACAGTTAGTGAGACACATACTTGCAGGCTGAGAAATAGGGTCCACCCCTTTTCCCTCCCTGTGGCCATTCGGTTCTAACAATGTGAGTGTCTCTTTAACAACAGTGAGTCCATTTTTCTGTCTGTTGGGACAGAAACCACTGTTAGTGGAAAGTCAAAGATACAGAGTCAGGAACTCAGGCTCCTCCCTGTGAGATAACCTGAAATACTCTTATCTTTAAAGCCATTTTAATCTTTTATTCACTCAAAAAAGCAAACACAGTTTTTGTTTGTTTGTTTGTTTTGTTTTTTAAAAAGATGACCGGTAAGGGGATCTTAACCCTTGACTTGGTGTTGTCAGCACCACGCTCACCCAGTGAGCTAACCAACCATCCCTATATAGGGATCTGAACCCGTGGCCTTAGTGTTATCAGCACCACACTCTCCTGAGTGAGCCACAGGCCGACCCTAAACACAATTTAAAAAAAAAAAAATTGCACTCTGAGCTTCAAACAAATTTTAAACATTCTTTAACTTTGTTTTTCCTATGAAGTTTCAATGATCCAAAGAAAAATGCATTCATTAGCCTCAACACTTGAAAAACAACAGGTTTTCTTTTTAGAGGAAGGATATGTTAAAAATATTTTTAATCAGGAATAAAACTTTACCATAAAACTTTAATTCATTTGGCAGACAATAGCAAATAGTTTCTAACTTTCATGGTAAAAAAAAAGGTCAGTTTTATTATTTATTGCTATGAAGGGGTTAAAAACATGCCATCCCTAAATATGCTGCTCTGGCATATTGACTATTTTGAATTAAAGGCACTTAAAAAAACAGGAGGTGCAAAAAGATCACTTTGACCTTTATTCTGTTTTTTTTTTTTTTCCCCTTTTTTGTCTTTTTTTTACTGGCCGGTAACGGGATCGCAACCCTCGGTGTCGCGCCCGCACCACGCTCAGCCAGTGAGCGGAACCGATCTCCACGTGGGATCCGAACCTTCGGCGGGAGCGCTGCTGCACTCTCAAGCAGCGCACTCTCCAGTGCGCCACCGGGCCGGCCCCTTTATTCTGTTTCTTAAAGAAGGAGATAAAATTCCCCTATAAAAGATGCCCTCCCTATAAAATAACGTTCTTATCCTCAAGAAGACAAAGTTGAAGCCAGGTAAGATCTGTGCAAACAAATCTTGTTAACGAACCCTTTTTTTCTAGTTACTTCTCTACCCAATTACCTCTCCAGAGCCTTGGCGTCACCACATTCCACAGCTTGCTTTTCTTTGTCCAATTCCGTGTGTGAGTGATGGACTCTGACTGCATCTTTGGTTTGCATTTCCTTATGAAGGCTGCTGTGCCACATGAAACTTGTATTAATGCTTTGCTCCTGTTAATCTATTTTATGTCAGTTTAATTGTCTGGCCCTGCTGGGAGATGGAGGTGGACTTTTGCCTCCTCAACAGCTGCATGCATAAGTTATCCTAAGGTTTCATGACTGGAAGCAACAAACATTTACATCACAGTGTCTTTGGATCAAGAATCCAGGAGTGGCTTATCTGGGTGGTTCTGGCCCAGGTATCCTGAGACTGCAGTCAAGGTGTTGGCCAGGACTGTGGTCATCTTAAGGCACTTGTGGCTGTTGGCAGGCCTGGTGAGAGACGCATCCAACCTCCTCATGTGGGCCTCTGCACAGGACCGCCTGCAAGCAGGCGTTGGCTTCCCCTGGAGGTGGGGGAAAGATGGGGGGGGACACAGGCAGAGAGAGCACCAAGCTCCCCAGCTCCCCGCTTCCCAAGCAGAAGCCAGCATCTTTACTGGACTAACCAGAGGTGCCTCCCACTGCAGCATGGGGACAGGCGGCGTGGCTACCAGGAGGGGATCACTGGGAGTCATCTCAGGTTTCCACCACTTTCAGTGAAGGTCAGAAATAAAGACCCACTGAGAAAGGGAAGAAAGTGGGCACAGTGGAGACATTTCAGAGCTCTGGGTCCACAGCCTTTCAGGTTTTACAGGAATTTATCCGGGAAATAAAGCGAATTCCAGTCTTGTCACACAGGAAACCTGTGAGTAGCAGAAGCACGCGTGGGCTGTTCTCTCTGGGACTCTTCCCTGACTGCCGATGTTGTGCTTGTCTTTCTGCAGGTCATGGGAGATCGAGAGCTACCTGGAGTGTTGGTGTCTGCAATTGAAGGGCCACATGGTATCTGTGAGGATCATGTTGGAGATCTGCAGAAACACTTTCATCTCATTGCCATGAAAGAATTTTTGGAAAATAAACCACAATTCAGTCAGAAGATCCAAGCTGTCTATATATGGGGAGGAAAACCAGTTATTACCCGGGAGCTCCTCCAGAGCCTGCCCTCCCTGAAGGTGATTGCCAGTGCGGGGGTGGGTGTGGACCACCTGGACCTGCAGCTCATCTCCCGCTTTGGTGTGAAGGTAGCCAACACACCAGATGCCGTTTCAAACCCCACAGCAGACCTGGGGATGGCCCTGCTGCTGGCCTCGGCTCGCAGGGTTGTGGAAGGTAAGACGCCTATTGAAGATGCTGGTTTTCTAAAGAATCAAATGACAAATGTCTAATAACATACACGCTAAAACAATCCTAAAATATGCAAATGGGTCTGTTCAAAGTACACGTTGTATTCTGGTTCTGATTTCTCCACACTACATCCAGGATGTTCACCTGGAGGTGCAGCCACTCACTGGCCTCTGCGGCCGTGTCGACGAGATGACAGCCTGGCATCCCCGGTGGCAGCTGTTTTCTCCCCCACCTAGTGTCACTCACTTGTAAAGCAGACAGTGAAATGTGCATGTGAAGCGATTTCAGAACGAGTACAGAAACCCCAGAGTCCCTTGTTGTCAGGGAGTGGTGGGACCTACCTCGCCACACGCTGGACACCTCAGAGGGGATGTGGTGGCTCACTCTGTGCCCATCCTCCCGAAATGCAGCTTTGGTGTGAGGAGTTTGAGAAGCAGCGGCAGGAACCAGGCTCTTTCTGTTTCTGGCGACTGGTTCACACACACACCCCCAAAACGAATTTTAACCAGAAACCCTTCTTCGTGTGAGAAAAGCTGCTGTCATAAAGCGTTCTCCTGTTAGGCTCTACTTTTGTTTCGAGGAGTCTGTCCCTGCCGTTCACCTCTTGCAGAAGCAGGATCACCTCGTGCTCCTGGCCCGCCCATGGCCTCTCCCCCGCGCTGTGTCAGGAGGTCCCAGTGAGCAGCGCTTTAGTTTAGCCACTGCTCACTCTGTGCCTTGTATGTTTTAGGTCATCATTTGGCTGTTGCCCCAGATGCAGAGGGCGTTTCCATCAACTGGATGGGTCAGGACGTGTCGGGGGCCACGCTGGGCATCGTTGGCATGGGTGCCATCGGCTACAGGATTGCTCGAAGGGCCCAAGCGTTTGACATGAAGATTCTGTATCACAACAGGAGCCGCAGGTAAACGCAGAAAATTGACTTCTGGGGTCAGCTGAGCAGGACTTGGGTCATCACTGCCTTTGCCTGGCTGCTGTGTTGTCCCTCCTTCCTCATGAGACTCCAGTAGAGCTGGTGGTTGAGAAAGGGGTCCTGATATTTTGATGATGACCGAAAAACGTGGCTCTGGCTTCTATTCATTGAAAAGTTTCACCAGAGAGAGAAGAGATTTTACCTTACACAACATGGGTCCTTTTTTATTTCTAAAGTATTTCTTGTGGTCGTGGGAGGTGCTGTCCACACCCACGAGAAGGGTGAGCCATCCCTCTGCTACCGAGGTGCATAGTCCCGCCTCTTTTCCGAAGCTTTGGGACATGCTCAGCTCTCTACTCGGGTCAGCAGGAACTGCCCACGGAGAGCCAGGGGGTACTGCTCGCTGTGTATCCTGTGCTCCTGGGGCTGTGGTCTCCGGAGGTCTCACCCCCCCTTGAGAGGCGAGCTTGTGTCTCTGGCGGCCCCGACCCCCGCCCCCCCACATTCCCCTGGGGCTCCCAGCGCTGCTGTGGAACCTGTCCCAAGTCCACGTCCAGGGTGAACTCTGTACCGTGGCCCCCACACCCGTGGGTCTAACTCTCAACGTGTGCTCCCTGTCTCTGTGAGTGGCACCGCCACCCCTCCTTTATTCCATCCAGACACCCAGGTGTCATTCTCACTCCCTCCTCCTGTGTCCAGCTGCTCCCTCGCTAACACACCCAGGCCTGGTGACATCTCCAAGACTTGCAGAGTCCACATTCCCTGTGATTCTGCTAGTGCTGCATGATGCAGGCTGCCCTCGTTTCCCACCTGAACCCCCAAACACCCTACCAAGGGGCTGCACACTTCCACCTTGGCCCCTCCCATCCCATCTGCAGACCTCGGGGGCCTGGCGGCTGCCACGCCTCTTGGTGGCTCCCATCGCCTATGGAGTCCATCCATCCTTCACGGCCCTGTGAGGGCTGCAGGGCGTGGCCACCTATGTCTCCTGGGGCTCCTGACCTATTTGGGGTCATGGACCCCTTTGTTAGTCTCATGATGTTTAAGGCCCCTTTCTCAGGATAATGTTTTTAAGTGCATAAAATAAAATACATTATATACAGAATTATATTTCATGTATTGTCAATTATATTGAAATATTATTTTCCATATATTAAAAATAACCTGTCATATAGTATTTGCACTTCTTTATTAACTCATCAACAAGATCCCAGCAGCAGGCCAAATAGCTAGTGTCCTTGTGAAGTATGGGGTGGGCACAGGTGGTGCTCTGAGATGCTGTTTTGAGAAGTTTTCAGCAACCATGATGTGGCCTGAAATGATCCGTGACGTCTGTTGATGACAAGGACAGAGGTAATGCTATTACACTGTGGTTTGTTGCTGACACTCATAATTGAAGAAAATGCTACATTTCAGTTAGAGATTAGTGAAAATAAATATGATCATTTTCCCACTGAGGTTTGTAGATACCCTGATCCTGGATCCCTGCATAGACCCCGTGGGCTCATTGTCCCCCACAGTCATGGCACATCTCTCCCCAGACTGCTCCACACCAGAGTCCACCCGGAACATTCTAGCTGCTTCCTGCCTGGGTGCTCATGCATCCTTCTGCCTGGATGCCCTCCCTCCCTGGTCCCTGCCACAGAGAGGCCCCCTGACCTCTCTATGCTGTGGCCCCACCCTTTCTCCCAGCCATTTGAGTGTGGCCCTTGCAGGACGAAGCACGTTGTGTGCGTTTGCTTCTCTGTCCATCTCCCCGTGAGGGTGTGAGCCAGAGGTCAGGTGTCTTACGTGTGTCATCATCATATTCCCCAGCACAGGGCTGGCACCCCGGGCAGCTCAGCCGTCACTTGTTCAATAAATGAATAGATTTCTGGCCTCACAAGGAGGTTGGAAAGCTGTCATTATTTTCCGTAGCTGACATTCATGGAGGCATGGCAGGCTGGAGATTCTGTGTCAGAGCTTTCCGCCTGAACTTCAATTTCTGTGTTTGCACAATAGACAGTGCAGACACTCAGAGTCATGGCCTTGGTGCCGTGAGGAGGCAGTGTGAGACACTGGGACGTGTGTGATGCAGCGGGCATTCACCTTCCCTGCAGGCCATCCCCCAGCCAGAGGCATGTCACAAGACAACTTGTACAATTTTGTATTCCATATTTGTAAGGCTCTGGTGACTGCCAAGGGTGCTGTGAACTCCTGGAACTGAGGATTTCTGTTGAATAATCAGCTACCTGGGGGTTACCAGAGCAGGAGTAAGATCTGACCAAAAAGAAGACAAAATCCTGCCTGCATCTTTGACACCTGCTTTCAATTCAACCGTCAGTACTCTGAGGCCCCTTCCAGTTTCTTTTCTGGAATCTGATGTGTTTGCCCAGTCTAAAGTGTGTTTGGGGTAGACAGGTGTTGGGTCCAGGTTCTGGCGGTCCAGAGGTGCATGAGGGGAAACTCTTCCCCTCAAGGAGCTCACAGTCTGGTGAGAATCTGTAGGGGACAGGGTAAGCAGTGTTTCCACAGGTGGGTTGGTGGCTCCGAGGACTCTCACCTCCTGAACCCACCTGGACTCCCCCAGAGACTCCTCCCTGGAAGGGCTTGCACATCCGCCCCCCCAGGTCAGCTCGATGAATTTCTTCCTTGGTATGTGGTAGGAAACTGGAGGAGGAGCAAGCTGTTGGGGCCACTTACTGTGCAAGGCTGGATGACCTGCTGCTGCAGTCAGACTTCGTGATGCTGGCCACGGGCCTGACGCCCCAGACCCACGGGCTAATTGGAAGGAGGGAGCTTGGGCTGATGAAGCCCACTGCCACGCTCATCAACATCGGCAGAGGTACCCGCTCCACATCAGGCCTAAGGGCACGGTGGTTGGAAGGGAATGCAGGAGAAACCTCCTAGCATCATTATCTTTAAATTATTAAAAATAATTTAGTGTTACTTTGTTATTTCACATTTAGATGCCAGGAGGTGGTAGGCCCTGTGCTGTAACCAGATGTTATGGTGGGTCAGACATGTCATTTAGGAAGAAGAGACCAAGCCCTCCTGGCATTGGCCTGACGGCTCACAGAAGCATTGGTGCGGGGCCAGGCCAGGGCCAGGGGTGGGAAGCCTGGTGCTACCAGCCACCTTTGCCCCCATGCTCAGCTCTCTCATCTATGAAACAAGGAGAATGGTGCTTGCCATGAAGTCTCAGGGCCAACCTAATATATCTCAAAATTTGGACCTGCGAGATAAGTGTGAAGGATGGGGCCTTACACTTACCTTACATGTATGGTAACACAGAGGCTGTCAGTGTGGCTCTGGAACACAGACACCAGGTGCAGCCTCCCACGGGCTTCTCCAGCAGCCACGTGGTCAGCAAGGCTGCTCTGTGTCTTGATCTATAGCAACGGCTCTTAGATGGCCTGCGGGAAGCAGACACCCTCAGTCAGCTACTCATGGCAGGTCCTCTCTGCCACTGCTGCTCAAACATGCCATGCTAGTTTGTATTTGGAATCATAGCAATGGATCATATTTGTGTTTGTTTAGTTTTTAGATGCAGGTATCATAGTACTATCTGGGAGCTCTGTTTCCTCAGTTGGAACCTCAGGATGGTGTTGGGAGGTGGTGTCGTGGAGGAAGATCAGCCCAGGTCAGAGTCAGACCTGGCTTGGATCTGGAATTGATGTGTTAGAAGTTGTGTGATCTTGGGCAAGTTTGTAACTTTGAGCCTTACTTACCTCATCTGTGAAATGACCTTGCCATATTATTTGAAGATCCTGTGAGCTAATGTATATGAAGGACTTAGCTTTCTGCCTGGCACATGGTGGGCCCAGGCTGGGTTTTCATTAGGTCTGATAATAAATCAGGCAGTGTGAAAGTCATGTGTTCTTTGACAGACTTCTGATGTACCTTTAAACATGTTATTGGAACAAGATTAAGATGTGTTTGAAATAGTAGCTAATGCAGCCCAAACGTCTCTTGTGTATGTTATCACATTGTGGTGATATGGAGGCCTTGTTTCTGACTCAGGTCTGTTAGTGGACCAAGATGCGCTGGTGGAAGCTCTTCAGACTGGGGTCATAAGAGCCGCGGCACTGGATGTGACATACCCGGAACCCCTGCCAAGGTACCAAAGCCAAGCGAAATCTACAAGAATTCCTTGACAGAAGGCAGGCAGGGTCCTCAGACGATTGCTTCTGTTGGTCTTTGTGGCCCTACTGAGTCACATAGCCAGGTCTTGGCCTTGGAGGGGCCTGTCCTGAGGGGCAGCAGGTGCACCTGCAGCTGTCCAGCCTCTGCCTCAGCTCCTCCGTGTATAGGAGCCTCATTAAACCCTTAGCTCATTGTTTTTAGTCAGATAAATTTTTTGTCCCCTCAATTGTTTTTTAAGTATATGTATGGAATTTTATTTATTTTAGTTTAATTTCATTTGCTTATGTGTTTTGACCTAGTGATCCAGCCTGTTAGAACCAGAGTCTTGACTCTGTCATTTATTCAACTAACTATTCCTCCTAGCTTTGTTTTCTATCCAGTAGACAAATTACTGTCAGCTGAATGTTTGACATTAAAGCCAAACTTGATATCTAAGTTAAGATCTACGATAGAACATATAGCCATTTCTGAAAAAACAATACTTTATCTAGAACAGAGGTTCTCAAAGTGTGGTCTAGAGACCCCTTATGGATCTGTGATGTCACTGCTACTTTCATGAGACTGTAAGATGTGATTTACATTTTCACTCATGTTTTCTCACGAGTGTACAGTGGATGAAGTCATCACTCTGACAGTGAATGGTGTGTGTGCTTCTATATTACTGAATTTAAATTTCCTCAGTTTTGATTTCTAATACAGTACTGGTTATAGTCCACATAAGCAAATGTTCTTTGGGGTTCGCAATTTTTTTAAGAGTATAAAGAAGTCCTGAGACCAAAAGTTTGAGAACCACTGATCTAGAACAGAAAATAATTTCAATATAAGTTAGGAAGCATGAGCATTTTAGACAGTTGTCAACATACTTGGAAACCTAGAAGTCCCATGATCATCCCTATTGTCTGTTCTGTTCAAATGATCTTTTTATTAGATTCACAAATAAGTCACAGGGCAAATCCCAGGGTCAAATCCCAAAGTTTAGTTTAACCTAATAACTGCTACCCACCCAGCTCCCATTGTCCCATGTGGAATCATTTTACTGGCCAAGAGATTTAGCAATTGTTTTATAAATAATTTAATCTTCTGATGTCCATGTTAATTTCTAATCTCTATATTATCACAGTCAGAAATGCTTGAGTTTTCGTTTTGATTTTTGGGGAGAGTTTTGTGGATTTTTTTTCATTTTCATTTTTGCTGCTTACCACAGGTGTGCACTACTATGAAAAAAAAATTTTAATGTAGGAAATTTAGGGTTACTTAATGATACTACATAAGTATTCTTTGCTTTGCAAAAGCATTACTACAAGATTATTTTAAAAAATAAAAATTTAATTTGCCAGCGGTGCCAGGTGTCTCCAAGATCACCCCTAGACTTAATGATCTGTGAGAAGGACTCACAGAACTCAGAAAAGCCATTACACTCACAGTTACAGGTCATTACAGTGAAAGGATACAGACTGAAATCAGCACAGGTAAAGGTGCATGGCGTGGAGTCCAGGAGAGGCCAAGCCTGAGCTTCCAGCCGTCTCTTCCCAGTGGAGGTTTATTAGTTTAACCTATAAGCACGGATGTTGCTTATACTTCCAGCAGTGATGTGGAACACACATGAAGTGTTTTGCACTAGGTAAACTTGCCTGAGCCTTGGTGTCCAGAAGTAGGCTCAGTGCCTGCATGTCTAACCTTAGCTACTTGGTCTCCAGTCCCTCCAGAGGTCACACTGATGCAGCATGGCCCAAGTGAACAAAACAGTCACTCATAAATTACAATTTTAGCATAAACTATCCAGCATTGTACAAAGCCCAAGTATAAAAAGACACTCTTATCAGGCAGGATATCTCAAGGACTCAGAGGTTATCTCCCAGGAGCTGGTCAAGGGCCAGTCCTTCTTGGAAACATGCAGAGTTTGGAGCACCCCATGCCTGCCTGCTTAGTTGACCCTTTAAGGCACAGGCCATCCCCCTGGCCATTGGCCTAGGCGGACTTATAGCAATCATATTTCTTTGAGCATCTACATTTAGTATAATATTTATTTGGCAGATATAGCAGAAGTATCAGTGTGACTATGCCTGGCATTTGGAGGAGGCATGTGGGGCAGTAATATTTAAAGACACAACTAACTCATCCTATAAAGCCATTACATACATTTTTGTGTTTTTGAACCAGCCTGACTACTTGTTTCTCCCTTGGTCTACTGGTATTTACAACTTATGATGACCATGTGCAGAACTTTTTAGCATAGAAACTAGATGATATTTAGCTAAATCCAGTTTTGCCTCAGGACAGTCATTTTCCATGGGTATTATATCCGAGGAGGCTTTAACTCAGTCTCCTGATACAATTGATCATCAATATCAGTGTTTTGTTTGGCTTATTTACATAGAGTAATTGAATCTTACCCACAATACCAGTGTTACAATGTATCACAATATGGTAATGGTACAACTCATTTTCATTACAGATCGTTAAGAATTGTGGAGGTATTTACTATGCCTTCCCAACAGAAGCAGCCCTTGCCTGCATACCACATACTAGTATGGACAGGTGTTGGTATAACTGGTCATGATTTGGTTATTTCTGGGTTCCAAGTCAGTTGGGACAGAGTCTGTCACCCTGTCTCTGTTCACAGGCTTGTACCAAGACTGGTTTCCAGTGTGTGCTTCTGTACAGCAGGCCCACCTCCTTCCTCTGGGGAGGACGTGGGTGTTATTCGGAATAGCTCCTATCCCCGCTAACTATATAGGGCAGGATATGTCTTATTTCAGTCAGTCCTGCTGTGAGGGTAGTCACGGTGTAAAGTGCAAGCAGCCCAGAGAACTTGCAACAATCTGGGGGTCCATAAAGTTCCCTTAGGTATGCCCCTTGAGCCTCAGCAGCTAGAATAGGGGGCCACTGCCTCGTGGTGACTTCAGTCTCTGTATTAAAATAGTCAAGAGACCCTGCTGGGTGAGGTCATGCCTGTTACCAATGCATCTTTCCAGCTTGACTTCCATCCTGTGCCTTTCTCTTGGAAGAGAACTCCCTCTCATCTGCCAATTCAAGTTAGTAAATCTTTTCCCTCCGAATGCACTTCTCACTGAAAGCGAATTCAGCTTGTCCTATAGTGCCTAGACCGGCAGCCGTCTCCCGAGGCCGTCTTCTGGGCCAGTGTGTTTAGTCCTCCTTGTGAGTTGTGCCCTGTGCACTAATGGCCAAGTGCACTTGGGGAATGTTTTGTCCCCCAGCATGCTAGGCTTCCTATATAGGGTCAGGTGGTGGTGGTTGAGAAGGTGTGTGAAGTTGAGATCAGACAACTCTGAGCAGTTTCCTCCATTAATCTGTATTTCAGAGACCATCCTTTGTTGACGGTGAAGAACATCACTCTGACACCTCACATTGGAAGTGCCACTCACCAAGCCAGACGACAAATTATGGAGAATTTGGTTGAAAGCATCCTAGCTGCTGTCAGTGGCCTTCCCATTCCTCGTGAAGTGCTACCTAAGTGATTTTGTGGACTTAAACTTAGATGAAAACATTGCAGATTAAATGGGGAAAACCATATTTTGTGTCCTCTATTATGTGGATCCGTTGTACAGGCTGCTTTGATGTTTACAGAGGTCCTGCTAAGGGCGTCAATTCCGTCACCTCTCTCTGTCCTCGAGACTGCTCTGGGAGAAGGCTCTCTGTCACCGTTCGTAACTGAGCAGAGAGAGGAACAGCCTGTCTGAGGTCCCGCAGGCTGCCAGTGGCTGCATCTGGATGAGAACCCTGGGCCAGGTCCGTGAGTGGCCGGTGGCTGCCACCTCGCGGGCTGCTCAGCTCCGGCAGCTGCTCGGACGCCTCTTGCCCCGGGCGCCTTCGGAGCCAGGGACAGGGCTGCGCACATGGTGAGGGGACGTCGCCGGGAGCGCCAGCACGCACCTCCTGTGTGGCGTCGGCCGCCTTTCCAGGTCAGCGCCGTGCTTCCAAATGAGCCACCTCTCTCCCGCGCCTCCCTCAGCCCCGCCCACAGCCGCTCCAGCCCTGCCCTGTTCCCCGCCCCGCCCACAGCAGCTCCGACCCCGCCCACACGCCGCCGCTCCGCCCACACGCCGTCGTCCCGCCCACGCGCCGCCGCTACGCCCGCACGCAGTTGTCCAGTCGCGCGCCCTCGCCGTCGTCTCACGGCATGTGGGCCTCGGCAGTCGCGCCGTGGGTCCCCCGTGTGGGTGTTCGGTTGCTTTGTGGCCGCCATGCCGCTGTCCTTCCGGGCCGCGCGCGGGATCTGCATGGCTCCGCCGTCTCCTGCGGCAGCAAGAATTTGCTCAAGAAATTTGCCTCGAAAACCAAGTAATGCGCCGCGGGGTCGGGGTCCGCGGGGGTCGGGGTCCGCGGGGTCGGCCCCGCCGGGAGGGCGCTGTTCCTGGGCGAGCCTCTCACGCGGCGGGGCGGCGCAGCTCAGTGTCACCTGAGAGGAGCGACGGGCCGTGTGGGCAGACCCGCTCCGGGACAGCGGCCCCTCAGGAGGGAGGAGGAGGGGGCAGGGGTCTGCTCCGTGTTAGTGCCGGTTCTGTGTGGGTCCGACTGGATGAATGAGGCGTGTCGGGACAGTTAGTTCTTTTGATGATGGAAGGTGAGTGCGGACAGATGTGCTGATGTCCACGCGCGTCTGGTTGTGTGGGTGGGGTGCTGTGTGTCCCTTGCTTGGCTCTGGTAGTCTGTCTCTGAAGTGGCTTCAGCTTTGCCCAACGTTCCGAGCCGGGGCAACGGGGCCCGCCTGCTGCACCTGCTCCCGGTCGCCGCTGGCGGCTGCCACCGATGTGAAAAGATCCTGACATGGTGGTGTTCACTGAGGCCCACACTCTGCATTCCCTAGGTTCTTACCTAATGTCCTTTCCTGTCCCAGGACCCCGTCCACGTCGTCTCCTTTGGCTCCTCTTGGCTGTGACAGTGTTGCACATTTTCCTTGCTTCTGCTGAGTGTCGGTTCTGAGTACTGGTTGGGTATTTTATAGGATGCCCTTGGAATTTGATGTTCTTTTCGTGATTAGACACGGGTTATGGATTTGGGGGAGGAAGACTACGGAGGTGAAGTGCTATTTTCATCATATTCTGTCAAGGGCACATATTATCAGCGTGACTGTGCCTGTTGATTTTGGCCTTGATCACCTGACCAAGGTGTGTTTTTCAGGTTTCCCCACCATAAAGGTACTCTTCTTAACCCCTTCCATACTGTATTTATTACAAGATGCTCCAGGTCCATCCTGTGTATCTCCTGCCTCAGCCCTAGAATCAGCCATTTCTCCGAGGAGCCCTGGTTCCTTTTGTTGGAGGGTGGTGTTAGGAACCATGATCTGGGTGTCTGTCTTTAGGGCCCTCTCATCTGACAAACAGAAAATACATCTGTTTATACTAACTCATATATACACTCACCTATAAACGTTTCCACGTTTAACCATCTATCTCCAACTCTCTCACACTGCCAGCTGCATCATTCCAGCCTGTCTTTGCTCATACTTAACACCGTGCAGCAGTGAGAAGCCTGGTTCCCACCATCCACCACCATTTACTCATCTGTGCAGTCTTAAGCCTATAGTTTAAGCCTATAGCAGCATCAGAACCCTTAACTTGTACCTCCATGGGGAACAAGTTTATCAACTATATTGCTTGTGTACAGTTTGGTAGGTACGTTTTAAAGATCCTCTTGGGAGTAGAAGTAAACTTTAACTAAAAATTATGAGGTTGAGTTAAAACTGTCTTCTGTCCCTTCCCCACAACACGTTGTTAATTAAATATCAAAATTGGGGCTGGCCCGTGGCTCACTTGGGAGAGTGTGGTGCTGATAACACCAAGGCCACGGGTTCGGATCCCATATAGGGATGGCCGGTTAGCTCACTGGGCGAGCTTAGTGCTGACAACACCAAGTCAAGGGTTAAGATCCCCTTACCGGTCATCTTTAAAAAAAAAAAAAAAAAAATATATATATATATATATATATATATATAAATTGTTTTAGATCCCCAGTGACATAATTTCTTTTTCTAAATTTAGCTCCTTATGAACACTTGTGGGTCGTATAATCTTTTGAGTTAGCTTATGTAAGTTTTTCTTCTTAGGTTACCATCATTGTCCAACATAATTTTTATTTTCTCCTTTCAGAAAAAAGTTTTGGTATGAAGGTCCTTCCTTGGGATCCCACCTGGTAAGTACACAATGGCAATAATAAGCCACTTTGTGATCTTGCTGGCAGTGAGATTTTAAAAGTTGGCAAAGTTCTTCCTGGAAGTCTTTGCATTTCTGTATTAGCGGGGACAGTATCTGGATGGCACAGGTTGCCATTGGTAATGTGGAACTTTGACCTTTTCAAAAAATATTTAGTGACCCTAAAATTTTCTAGAATGTCGTATCTATTATCAAATTCTAATATAGTAACATCCATTTAGTTTTTAGTGTGTGTGTATGTATGCTGTAAAAGTTTATACAGTAAATGGCTTCTATTAGAAAAAATGAATAGTACTGAATTTTACATTTTAACAAAATGAATTTTATGGTATATGAATTACAGCTCAATTAAAAATTTTTAAAAATATATACTGGCAGTACTTTTAATCTTGCAGGGATGCTAGGTAAAATATAGAAAGGATCCGGGTCTGATAAACAAACTTTGTCCTAATGAAAACTAAGCTGGCTGAAAGCAGTGTTTGATTATCCAGCTGCTTGTTAAGTCCTTCCCCAGCCCCCTTTGTGTAAGTTTGTAAAGCTCAGTGTACAGTTGTAATGTTGGCCTTGGTGTGTGCTTTTTTTCTTAATGGAGACTTACAAACCATCCAAGTTGGAATTGCTAATGACGAGTACCTCAAAGAAAACCAGGAAGGAAGACCACGTGCGTCTGAGGGCCCTGAATGGCCTCCTCTACAAAGCGCTGACTGACCTGCTGTGCACCCCTGAAGTGAGTCAGGAGGTCTACGACCTGAACGTGGAGCTCTCCAAGGTAGGCTGCAAGCTGGAAGGGAAGAAATCTGGCCAAGGGCGGCAGGCCTGGCACTTAGGTCACATGGCATGGTCTCGCCTGAGAACTTAAAAAAGGCGCCTTATCACTCCCAAGGTCTTAGTTTGGGGTTGCAGAAATGATATTAAGTCTGGTCATTTAAGTACTGGTGACAGATGGAGGGTGTCTGTGTTGTGGTGCAAAAGCAGATGGTTTCACTGCACATAGTTGTGGGGACCTTTGCCCAGACACACCTGGTACAAAGACAGACATTTGGTCAGTGTGATGAGGTGAAATATTAGAATGTGTGAGGACATGGTGAGAAGTGGATTCACCTGCTTTTATCTCAGCATAGAGATACAGGAGATGATTTCTTCCAGCCCACGTGGAGTGAGTTAGCCGTGGTCAACCATAAGGAGAATAAGTAGCAGTTGGACATTTTCCATGAGCATCTTGGGGCACATTGTCTGTGAAGCAGGTGCTATGGTGTCGGGTTGGTTAACCGGGTGGATTCCGGGACCTGGAGAAAAGGGGGGTGAGTTTTGGTTTCTGCGGCCCTACTTAAGCAGCTGTGAGCACTCTGCAGCAGCAGACAGTGGCCTCCAACAGTACACTGCTGGAACACTAGCTTTTCGGGTGGGAAGGGCTCTGAAGTGGTAGTTTTCATTTCCTAAATGTTGTTTGTCTAGAAAACCCATGTGAACTAAATAGCAATTTGTGGTTGGGATGGGTTGGTCTCAGGTGTCTCTGACTTCAGACTTCTCTGCCTGCCGTGTGTATTGGAAGACGACTCTCTCTGCTGAACGGAACAAGCATGCAGCAACCGTCCTGCAGAAAAGTGCCGCATACATGAGGTGATGATGTTTGCTTTCTCAGTGCATCAGCTTTGTGCCTGAACCTTAAATTTCACAGCTATCTCACTTGTAGGTGGATTTTCTTAATTTCTCATTAAGTATAACATGCATTTTCTTTTCTTTTTTTTTTTGTCTTTTTGTCTTTTTTTTCGTGACCGGCAACGGATCACAACCCTCAGTGTCGCGCCCGTACCGGACCAGGACTGGCAACGGGATCGCAGCCCTCGGTGTTGCCCCCGCTCCTCGCTCAGCCAGTGAGCGGCCAGTCTGTATGTGGGATCCGAACCCTGGGCGGGAGCGCCGCCGCGCTTCCCAAGCGGTGCACTGTAGCAGTGCGCCACTGGGCCGGCCCGATAACATGCATTTTCTTGTAAGCCATAATCTAGGTCAGATTTCTCAAATTGTGGTCCTTGATCCTTAGGGATTAGAGATCCTTTCAGGGGCTTTGTGAGGTTAAAACTATTTCAGTAGTACTAAGATGGTATTTACCTCTCTCACTGTGTTGACGTTTGCCCTGAAGGTGCAGAAGCCATGGTGGGAGAACTGCTTATTCATTCATTAGGGGGAGGGGATAGATGTTGAGAGGTCAGTCATGTGGAACTTGGTTCAGACAGAAACTTCTAGTACTTTCACATACCATCTACTCAAGCTTTCCTGCATCATCTCTCTGATACCTGTTACCATAATCCCCAAGAGACTCTGAAATTGTGCATCAAGAGTGGTCCATTTCACCAAAAACAAGAAAATGGGAGGTGTTAACCAGTGCCGAAGAGGCAGCATTGTTTTCTGATGTTTAGGCAGTCAGAAAATTAGGTTGAGCTGAACATCTGTCTTCCCTGCTCTGTGGTCACCCACGGTTTAATGTCAAGAGTTTTTCATAGCTGTGAACCAAAGATCTGTGGTCCATTTTTCACTGGACATACGTGCTGTGCCTGGATGTGACCCCATGTGTTTGTATTGCATGACTAAGTAACACAGAGGTTGTTTCTGCACCTGGTGTCTGGGTACTGAGGAGTGTGCCAGTGGATGTCACTGGATGGAGGACAAGCTGTTAGTGTCCAGGCCCTGGTGCCCAAGCAATGGGTGGTGCTAGAAACAAGATGTGTGATGACCTCACTATGAGGCAAGAGATGAGATCTGCTTATCGTGCTACTCAAAAATGACAAAAAAGTCCTCTTTAGCCAACTGCCACATCAAGAAAGGGGTGCACAGTGCATCACGACCACAATTGTTTTTACTTCTCTCAATGCAGCTTTTGAGATCCTTACAGACACCTGATCTGAGCACACCTCTCTGCTGACTGTCCTGGCTGTGTTCTCTCTCTTCAGGCACCTGTTGATGTCCCAGCAGACCCTGAGGAATGTGCCACCTATAGTGTTTGTGCAAGACAAGGGAAATGCAGCTCTCGCTGAGGTAGGGCTGTTAAACAATTGACTTCTTATAACCTACGCTTTTATTTGAGTAAAATTTTACGTTCAAGTTAATTTGTAAATACTTAAAAGATAACGTACGGTTTAAAAAAAACCAAAACACCAAGAAGGGTACAGATGAAAAGTAAGGCTCTGGTGCTCTCGAGGTGGCTGGAACTGCTGTACCCCTGTGCTTGCCTGTACGCCTCATTCCTGCTCTCGACGATGATCAGTCTGCTGTGATTTTACAGCGTAAGGCTTATGAGATCTGCATTCTGGGATGTAGCTAAAGTGCTTTTATCATTACTTTTCTTGCTTTAGAGATAGGTTAATTATAAAGGTTAAAAACCTGTAAATATATATATATATATATATGTTTACTTGGGAAAACCTTGGTAGTTACTAAGGTATGTTGTACCTTAAGAAAGTTTACCAAAAACCAGCAAATACCATTTACAATATTACATACAGTATTATAATTAGGTAACTGTTATTCACTATAGGACTAGATAGTATTTGGCTCCATGAAGAAAGATACCTAATTTGACATTTTTCCTTTTGTTACTCATTGTAGGGGTGACACTGAAAGCATTACACAAGTAATAACCTTGACAGATAATGTGATTGCCAGCTGTCAAGAATCTAGAACAGTGTAGGTGTGGAAGTGTGCCCTGAGGACACTCAGCATGGCATTCATCCGCACCCTCTGGTCCAGCTGCTGCCGCAAATCCCAATCCCTCCATCTGCGTCACACCCTATGACTCACCCCCGTCTCTGGGGTGGGGGTCCCACCATTCCAGAAACAGTCACTGGAGAGGGAAAGCAGGTGCTGTGTTGAAGCCAGTCCATGCTGGGAGGCAGAACCTGTGTGTATGCTTTTCTGCCTGGTTAGGACATCCCTGCAGGCAGCTGGACAGGAGGTGAAGTTTCGGGCAGTGGCCCCTGGCGTGGACAGCATCACACTTGCCCTGCTGACAAGCAGTTTCCATTTTTAGTTTAGGTCCCTCAAGTGCGGAGCCCGGCTCCTAACTTCTGTGGCTTGTAACTTTGTGACTTTCCTGAACACAAATTCTGTGGCAGAACTAAGACATTTTACAGTACTACATTAGAAACCAGCAAATGTTAGTTATTTAATTCAACTAGTGTTTCACTGGTTTCTCCATAAGTTTGACTAACATTTACAAGTTTTAAATGTAGTTTTAACAAAGTTTTGCTCATTCTCAGAGAAAATGTGAAATGTTAAAAAAAACAAAAAAAGTAAGGCATTTGAAAGCACGGGCTAATGAAGAGGCCCCAATATTTGGGAAGGCCCCAAAGGAATGATGTGGAGTCCAGCCAGGGAACAGCTTGGGCAGTACGTGTGAAGTCTGCATTCGAGCCGTGGGCCTGGCAGGAGTGGGTGCCCACGCCTCAGTCTTTGCGTTTTCCTTTTCAGGTGGATCGGTTGCTGGCAGTAGCTGACTTTGGGCCCCCAGATGAAAGAGACAACTTTGCACAAAATGATTTCAGGTGGTGCATGTGTTTCCATCTCTTGGGGCAGATTCCTGGGCGTGGAATTGCTGTTTCCCACAGTGGCCATCCTTGCCAACCTGTGCTGTCCCCAGGGCCCCGCCCGTGTCACACGCAGCAGGCCTAAGTTGTGGCCTGGTGTTTGCACTGCAAGGGCCTCTGGTTGCCCAGAAGTGTCTGCCCTGACTTGTGAGGAGAGGGGTCTCTTGCATGTCTCCCTTTTCTTCTTCATGCACTCCATATGTTTTTATTGAGTGCCTCCTGTATGCAAGGCCTGGTCCTAGCACTTAGGCTGCATCTGTGAACAAAAGAGAGAGCTGTCCTTGTCTTTGGAGGCTGTGTTTTGCTGGGGGTGGGGGACAGGAAGCAACAGGCAACACACGTGTGTCAGTCAAGTGGTAGGAGAAGTGTGGCAAGGTGGGGGTCGGGAGGGCCAGTGGGCAGCACAGGGTATGCCTCTGAGGAGGTGACCTGACCAAGTCTGCAGGACACAGGGGTGTTTGTGGACGGGACCCCGTTCCAGGCATGGGACCTCCAGCACAGGTCTCTCCTGGGTTCCTTGGACCAGCAGTGTCTGTGTCACCTGGGCATTTGCCAGACCTGGGTGGGCCCAGAAGTAAGTTGCAGCTTAACTATCCCGTGGGTGCTTCCAATGCTATGGTTTGAGAACCACTGAGCTAGAGCAGAGACCCCATGCTGCACTGACCCTGGCATGTTCTGGACCAGCAGATGGGGCCAGCATGGGGGAGAAGTAGGTTGTCCCTGCCGGTGTTCTGCTCTCTGAGAACAGGCACCTTTCCTTTGGTTTGTCAAGTAACCTTAGTGATAGGTCTAACAGGCCCAAGCCCCAATTCTGGCCTGTTGGCTCTGACACCAAAACCAGACCCGCTTCCCCTCACTCCTGCCTCCAGATACCCAGATGGCCATTTGGAGAGCTCTCAAGCAAGCAGGGTGGGAGTCGCGAGCTGGCATCGGGGGCTTGGTGTGTGCTGGGTGTGAAGGCTCCTCTCCTCCTTCCCAGGGACCACGACGCCCCGTCACCGCACGACACCCTGGAACCTGCTGTGCACTCGTGTCTGTGTGGGATCAATCATGAGGTGCTCAACAAGCAAATAATGGAGTACAAGAGGAAGAGAGAGAAAGGGCTCGGGGGTGCAGGTCAGGCAGTGCCAGGGCCTGAGCAGCTGGCTGAGCTGGCAAAGCAGATGAGAAAGGGAAGGAAGAAGGCCAAGCCCCCCTCGGACCCTGACATCTCCCCCAGGAACTACCTGTTGGATGAGGAGGATGAAGGCCCTGACGATGGCCTGGGATACGCTGCAGCGGAGGAATCAGAGGCGGAGGTGGGGGAAGCAGAACGAATCTTGGTCACTGCTGCAGAACAGGGCAGGGGCAGACGGCGAGGCTCAGTGATACCGGAACGCGAACTCTGCTCGAGTGTGTCAGGGCAGGTATCACGGGAGGTGGTCTGACTTGGGCCAGCAGCTGGTGAAATTGAAGCTCCCGGCCAGCATCGTCTGCTGTCCTGCTGGTTCCATGTTTTGTGGCTTTTCCATGTGTCTAATCGTGATTTCCTACAGAATAGACACTGTTGTTTTTCCCCAACACTGTGTTATTTAAAAAATTAATGGCCATTTTATCACAGAGATTTTCACAAAAGTAAAAATAGTAAAATCATATCTCAGACACAGGCAGGGGCGCCTCCCCCTGCAGAGCTGGGCCCTGCACATCTGGGGAGAGCAGGGGTTCCCGGGGACCCCACGTTTCCAGAGCTGCTGAGCAGGCACTTGGCACTCGGGGCTTCATCCTATGACTGGCTCTTGAGTGCACCTTTGTGCTGTGGTTTCCACCCTCTCTGGAGACAGTGGTTGAGCAGAAAGCATGAGTTGGGTTAGGTGGGCTTCATGGTGACCCTGGCTGTGGTGGTAGCTGCCATCATGCTGATGTAACTCCAGCCAGCTAGTGTCCAGCAGGCTTGGGCTCTGCCTAGGAGTGTGTGGCTCTAAAACACAGCCATGAAAAGCTCCTGTCTGTTGTATTAAGTTCTTTGTGTCACCTTGGAGGCTAAGGCTTGTTTTACTGTTTATCAGAATAGAAAACATAAACTTCATGAGTCATTTTTGGGTTCAGCTCTCCTTCCTGCTCCCAGCTTCTCAGTGGTCAGGTGCTTAATTCTCTGCTGGCTGTGAACCAGCCCAGCCCTAGTTTCCTGTCAATATGGTAGAACCAAAGCTTACCTTACAGCATCACTGTGAGAGTCAGGACATCATGTGGAAGGTGTGTGTTTGGTGTCTGCACACAGTAGGTGCACACTAAGTGGACACTGTTATTAATGTCGAAAGT
>NW_007729096.1:411160-428109 GCF_000696425.1 Galeopterus variegatus
CCCTCGGTGTTGCCCCCGCTCCTCGCTCAGCCAGTGAGCGGCCAGTCTGTATGTGGGATCCGAACCCTGGGCGGGAGCGCCGCCGCGCTTCCCAAGCGGCGCACTGTAGCAGTGCGCCACTGGGCCGGCCCGATAACATGCATTTTCTTGTAAGCCATAATCTAGGTCAGATTTCTCAAATTGTGGTCCTTGATCCTTAGGGATTAGAGATCCTTTCAGGGGCTTTGTGAGGTTAAAACTATTTCAGTAGTACTAAGATGGTATTTACCTCTCTCACTGTGTTGACGTTTGCCCTGAAGGTGCAGAAGCCATGGTGGGAGAACTGCTTATTCATTCATTAGGGGGAGGGGATAGATGTTGAGAGGTCAGTCATGTGGAACTTGGTTCAGACAGAAACTTCTAGTACTTTCACATACCATCTACTCAAGCTTTCCTGCATCATCTCTCTGATACCTGTTACCATAATCCCCAAGAGACTCTGAAATTGTGCATCAAGAGTGGTCCATTTCACCAAAAACAAGAAAATGGGAGGTGTTAACCAGTGCCGAAGAGGCAGCATTGTTTTCTGATGTTTAGGCAGTCAGAAAATTAGGTTGAGCTGAACATCTGTCTTCCCTGCTCTGTGGTCACCCACGGTTTAATGTCAAGAGTTTTTCATAGCTGTGAACCAAAGATCTGTGGTCCATTTTTCACTGGACATACGTGCTGTGCCTGGATGTGACCCCATGTGTTTGTATTGCATGACTAAGTAACACAGAGGTTGTTTCTGCACCTGGTGTCTGGGTACTGAGGAGTGTGCCAGTGGATGTCACTGGATGGAGGACAAGCTGTTAGTGTCCAGGCCCTGGTGCCCAAGCAATGGGTGGTGCTAGAAACAAGATGTGTGATGACCTCACTATGAGGCAAGAGATGAGATCTGCTTATCGTGCTACTCAAAAATGACAAAAAAGTCCTCTTTAGCCAACTGCCACATCAAGAAAGGGGTGCACAGTGCATCACGACCACAATTGTTTTTACTTCTCTCAATGCAGCTTTTGAGATCCTTACAGACACCTGATCTGAGCACACCTCTCTGCTGACTGTCCTGGCTGTGTTCTCTCTCTTCAGGCACCTGTTGATGTCCCAGCAGACCCTGAGGAATGTGCCACCTATAGTGTTTGTGCAAGACAAGGGAAATGCAGCTCTCGCTGAGGTAGGGCTGTTAAACAATTGACTTCTTATAACCTACGCTTTTATTTGAGTAAAATTTTACGTTCAAGTTAATTTGTAAATACTTAAAAGATAACGTACGGTTTAAAAAAAACCAAAACACCAAGAAGGGTACAGATGAAAAGTAAGGCTCTGGTGCTCTCGAGGTGGCTGGAACTGCTGTACCCCTGTGCTTGCCTGTACGCCTCATTCCTGCTCTCGACGATGATCAGTCTGCTGTGATTTTACAGCGTAAGGCTTATGAGATCTGCATTCTGGGATGTAGCTAAAGTGCTTTTATCATTACTTTTCTTGCTTTAGAGATAGGTTAATTATAAAGGTTAAAAACCTGTAAATATATATATATATATATATGTTTACTTGGGAAAACCTTGGTAGTTACTAAGGTATGTTGTACCTTTTAAATATATATATATATATGTTTACTTGGGAAAACCTTGGTAGTTACTAAGGTATGTTGTACCTTAAGAAAGTTTACCAAAAACCAGCAAATACCATTTACAATATTACATACAGTATTATAATTAGGTAACTGTTATTCACTATAGGACTAGATAGTATTTGGCTCCATGAAGAAAGATACCTAATTTGACATTTTTCCTTTTGTTACTCATTGTAGGGGTGACACTGAAAGCATTACACAAGTAATAACCTTGACAGATAATGTGATTGCCAGCTGTCAAGAATCTAGAACAGTGTAGGTGTGGAAGTGTGCCCTGAGGACACTCAGCATGGCATTCATCCGCACCCTCTGGTCCAGCTGCTGCCGCAAATCCCAATCCCTCCATCTGCGTCACACCCTATGACTCACCCCCGTCTCTGGGGTGGGGGTCCCACCATTCCAGAAACAGTCACTGGAGAGGGAAAGCAGGTGCTGTGTTGAAGCCAGTCCATGCTGGGAGGCAGAACCTGTGTGTATGCTTTTCTGCCTGGTTAGGACATCCCTGCAGGCAGCTGGACAGGAGGTGAAGTTTCGGGCAGTGGCCCCTGGCGTGGACAGCATCACACTTGCCCTGCTGACAAGCAGTTTCCATTTTTAGTTTAGGTCCCTCAAGTGCGGAGCCCGGCTCCTAACTTCTGTGGCTTGTAACTTTGTGACTTTCCTGAACACAAATTCTGTGGCAGAACTAAGACATTTTACAGTACTACATTAGAAACCAGCAAATGTTAGTTATTTAATTCAACTAGTGTTTCACTGGTTTCTCCATAAGTTTGACTAACATTTACAAGTTTTAAATGTAGTTTTAACAAAGTTTTGCTCATTCTCAGAGAAAATGTGAAATGTTAAAAAAAACAAAAAAAGTAAGGCATTTGAAAGCACGGGCTAATGAAGAGGCCCCAATATTTGGGAAGGCCCCAAAGGAATGATGTGGAGTCCAGCCAGGGAACAGCTTGGGCAGTACGTGTGAAGTCTGCATTCGAGCCGTGGGCCTGGCAGGAGTGGGTGCCCATGCCTCAGTCTTTGCGTTTTCCTTTTCAGGTGGATCGGTTGCTGGCAGTAGCTGACTTTGGGCCCCCAGATGAAAGAGACAACTTTGCACAAAATGATTTCAGGTGGTGCATGTGTTGGTCACTGCTGCAGAACAGGGCAGGGGCAGACGGCGAGGCTCAGTGATACCGGAACGCGAACTCTGCTCGAGTGTGTCAGGGCAGGTATCACGGGAGGTGGTCTGACTTGGGCCAGCAGCTGGTGAAATTGAAGCTCCCGGCCAGCATCGTCTGCTGTCCTGCTGGTTCCATGTTTTGTGGCTTTTCCATGTGTCTAATCGTGATTTCCTACAGAATAGACACTGTTGTTTTTCCCCAACACTGTGTTATTTAAAAAATTAATGGCCATTTTATCACAGAGATTTTCACAAAAGTAAAAATAGTAAAATCATATCTCAGACACAGGCAGGGGCGCCTCCCCCTGCAGAGCTGGGCCCTGCACATCTGGGGAGAGCAGGGGTTCCCGGGGACCCCACGTTTCCAGAGCTGCTGAGCAGGCACTTGGCACTCGGGGCTTCATCCTATGACTGGCTCTTGAGTGCACCTTTGTGCTGTGGTTTCCACCCTCTCTGGAGACAGTGTTTGAGCAGAAAGCATGAGTTGGGTTAGGTGGGCTTCATGGTGACCCTGGCTGTGGTGGTAGCTGCCATCATGCTGATGTAACTCCAGCCAGCTAGTGTCCAGCAGGCTTGGGCTCTGCCTAGGAGTGTGTGGCTCTAAAACACAGCCATGAAAAGCTCCTGTCTGTTGTATTAAGTTCTTTGTGTCACCTTGGAGGCTAAGGCTTGTTTTACTGTTTATCAGAATAGAAAACATAAACTTCATGAGTCATTTTTGGGTTCAGCTCTCCTTCCTGCTCCCAGCTTCTCAGTGGTCAGGTGCTTAATTCTCTGCTGGCTGTGAACCAGCCCAGCCCTAGTTTCCTGTCAATATGGTAGAACCAAAGCTTACCTTACAGCATCACTGTGAGAGTCAGGACATCATGTGGAAGGTGTGTGTTTGGTGTCTGCACACAGTAGGTGCACACTAAGTGGACACTGTTATTAATGTCGAAAGTGGAGATTGGCAGCGGCTCTTTGTTGCCAGCAAAGGATCTAGGAAGGGAACTGGATGAAGACCTGTAACAACCAGCAGGCACGTGTGTGCACAGGCCTCCGGAATACATGTGTGCACGGGCCTCCGGGCTGGGAGACAGGAAGGCACAGCATCTTGGCTGATTGGACTCTGCAGAGTGCTGCATGGGCACTCACACTGGCTCCCGCCTTGCCCCAACATTTGTCCTGTGGGTCTGGCTCTGCCTCGGGAAGCCTCAGCCCTATCCCCATCGAGGTCAAGGAGAAGGTGGCGTTTGAAAGAAGGATCCTGTGTCATTGCAAAGTTGTACTTTTTTGGTAGAAATACTGAGGCTTTTTGTGCTTTTCTGTTATGAAATAGAACTTTCTGAGAATGTTCTGCTGATGCACAACAATCTCTCAGTCTCACAGTGGGATCTATTTATTTAAGTAAGCAGGGCCCGTACCCTATCAGAGCAGCCCTCTTCCTCCCCTCTGCAGTGGGACTGCGGTCCTTCTTATATCTGTGATAAGATGGAGAGCTTGAAGGCACCTGAGTGTCAGGCAAGGGGCTTGTCAACCCCAAAGAACAGACCTAGTGTAGGAAACGCGTAGGTGGTCTTTACAAACACACCATGTCTTAAAGACAATTTCGTCATTTCCTGGCAAGTTAACTTCAGGTTACGTGGCGTTTGTACTTGACCTTGAGGACTCTGGGAGAAAATTACAACAGGAATGCCAGAGTGATGCTGTGCTGGAGGCAAAGCAGGCCACCATGTCCCCAGAGCACCCAAATTAAGATGTCACAAGGGATTTACCATGGAGATGGACTCAAATTATGATAGTGTATTAAAAACATATAAAAAGCTCTCATAAAAAGATCTCAATTAAGATGTAAAATTTTAATCCCACTTACACTTGTAACACTTCAGAAAAGTATGTAAGGTCGGCTGGCCCGGTGGCGCACTGCTACAGTGCGCCGCTTGGGAGTGCGGTGGCGCTCCCGCCGAGGGTTCGGATCCTACATACAGACCGGCCGCTCACTGGCTGAGCGAGGTGCGGGTGCAACACCGAGGGTTGCGATCCTGTTGCCGGTCCCAGTCCGGTACGGGTGTGACACTGAGGGTTGCGATCCGTTGCCGGTCATGTAAAAAGACAAAGAAGGAAAAAAAAAAAAAAAGAAAAGTATGTAAGGTCTATAACTCTTTATCTGGGACCTTTGGGGTCCAGGCAGCATGCTGTATCAAAAACAGTAATATTTATGAGTTAAACAATATTCACACTAAGCTTATTAAGCAAGGAATGCCCTTGGAACAAAGTCAGTGCTAACGATGATGATGACGATGGTGATAGCTAACATTAGACTGAGCGCTGTCCCTGGAAGTTCATGCAGCTCTCACAGTCACTCCAGGAGGCAGGAGCTGGGGCCCCATTCTGTGGATGAAGCTGCTGAGGCTCTGGAGCTCAGTAACCAGACGTTCAGGTCTGGGACTGTCATCCTGACAAAAATTCCACTGTTCTTGATGTGCTCCTCGGGGTTGAGACTACAGTGTGGGGGAGATGTGGTCACTACGTCTTCCTAGCTCACTAAAACCCTACTGGGCAGCACATTGTCATGCATCTCGGTGGATGGTAGGTCCCTCCTCAGAGCCGAGGTGTCAAGTTATCTGTTCCTGCCTGCACTGTTGCTTCAAGATGTGCTGGCAGGTGTGAGAACAGGGAGACACATCTCTGAGCCACACAGGAGCTCCCCCAAGCCTCCTGCCCCTGTTAGATGAGATGATGCGAATCTTTAATAGACAAATTCACTTGGTCCTTCTGTTAAGTGCAGCCAAAGCATCCCAACAGATACTGAGGATTCCCTAGCTGAAATCCAAGTGTGTGGGGGCGTGGGTATCAGATTAACTCATTATTAGCCATTAACACCTCAGTGGGAATGAGTTTATGAGACAAGCCCATCACTTTGGAAAGAGGAGGCTGAGGCAGGGCCCTGGCTGACCACAGAGTACCTGTAGGGCCCAGTGTGGTCTGAGCACTTCCCTGTCCTTGTTTAGCGAGGAGAGCGAGTGCCCCAAAGGGGCATCCTCTGCACATGGTCCATCCAGTGTGCCTGAGGACCACGGGCATGGCAGGATGTTTTCTAGCTGCCATTGATTCTTCTGGCAGGAGCTGTGTGTCACAGCCGCATGTGGAGAAATGCAGACCAGAAAGACAAGGAGCAGGGTGGGTGTGTTGTCCTGGCATCCCACAGCAGTCTTGCCGAGTCATCCTCAGTTTTCAAACAAGGAAGCTGAGGCCCAGGGAGAGGTGAAGTGCCAGCAGGAGGATCTAACTAGGCGGAGGACGGAGGATACGCAGTGCCTCCGAGAAGCTGCTCGCACCACGTTTCAGGGCACGGCCACACCCGGAATGGGGTAGGCATGCAGAATCCTGCCCCTCTCCTGCCTGAGAGTCAACACCCAGGGACTTTCCCCAGAGGACTCACATGCCATCAAGCACTGGGGAGTTTGGGAGGCGCCAGCCTAGTGAATTCCTCACACCAAGTATGAGCTTCCAGCAGGTACCTCTTTCACTGTTAAGCTGCTGCTGAAGTGCAAAGTGACTTCACAAGTTTTCAATCTGATAAGCTCTCCTGTGTCACTGTGGGCCCCTCCCAGACCGACTTCATCCCAGTCTCCAGATGAGGCCTGGGCTCTGGACCAGGTTTCCTCGGTGGTCCACGTGTGAGGCCAGTGCTGAGGATCTCCGCTCCATAGGTTGATTTTTCCTTGTTGTGTCTAGTACAGAACCTCCAGCTCCCCTAAGGTCCAGGACCCTCTCATCAGGTTGGAAGTGTGGTTTTCCTCCCCACTCCATTGCCAGAAAGGGAAATCTGGTTTTACCTCAGAAACTCCAGTAACTTTGTACAGCCACCAGTCACCTTGGAAGGGAAGAGGGTTGGGTGCACTTTTGGGGAACATGGGGATTATTCTTGAACAAGGGGGCAGGAGGAAGGGATAGAGGGCTAGCCACTTAGCTCAGTTGGTTAGAGTGCAGCCTTATAACACCAAGGTCATGTGTTCGGGTCCCCAAACTGGGCAGTCAAAAAAAAAAAAAAAGGAAGGAAGATTGGGTCTCAGGAAGGATGGGCATGTGCCCACCCTGCATCAGGGTTGGGGGAGCAGAGCCCTTTCAGTGCCTGGGTGAGACAGCGGGGATGGTGGGACAGACAAGGGTCATGGTCACTGTTTTCTGTTCTGCTTTGGATGCAGTGATTATAAATGTCTATTCTTTGTTGAAAAATGTAGAAAATATATGCCAAGAAAATGAAGGAAACAAAAGACTCGTGTAATCTCAGCTCCCGGAGACAACCACTGTTAATTTTTGGTATATCTCTTCCCAGTCTTCTTTTTTTTTTTTTTGGTGGCTGGCCAGTACAGGGATCAAACCCTGGACCTTGGTGTTATCAGTACCACACTCCAACCAACCAAGCTAACGGGCCAGCCCTACTAGTCTTTTCTATGAATATACTTGTATTTACAAAGTGGGATCATTATGCATATGCCTCCTTAAAATAAATTTTTATTTTGGGACATTCTCAAACTTACAAAAAAGTTGCAAGTCCAGTACAATATTTTTTTCTAAACCTCTTGAGAGTCCATAGCCTACCTGATGCCTATAACCCATGCGGATGTGATTTGTTACCAAACCAACAAGGGATTCATCCCCGCGGCCCCAAAACGACTGAAGAGTCCCTCGTGCCAAGGTTTGCAGTGATGAAGATTGGCATTTATTTGAACGGCCCGTCAAAGGAATCCATGGCAGCCAGAAGAACTTTAAGACCTCAGATTCCCAGTCAGCTTAAATTCACAAGCATTTATAGAGCACCATTATGAGTGGGGGTCCTGGGGAGTCCCGGGAAGCTGACTAGTTCGGGGTGAAGTCAGCACCATTCCTGGCATCTTGACTGATATTTCTATGGCGCCTCTGGGTCCAGGATGTGTGTGCTTCAAAGCAGGCTTGTAGTTGCAGGTGTTCTGTAGCAGCAACTTGAGACTGGTGTTCCAGATGCTATCCTGAGCCATAATGCATTCATTTAAGGACTAGACATCAGGACTTTCAAATCAAGTCTTAGCCTAAGGAAGTAGATGTTTAATCAGCTGTATTCTTATTATTAACAGCATGCATTGCTACTCCTAGGAATTCAGCCCATCCTGCTTAGTCAAGCAGATTTTCTTTTGCTATTTTTCCCTTCCCCTGCTAATGCCTGTTCTGACTGGGGTTAGTGGAAATTGGGGTCTGTCCCCCAATTTCATTTTTTAAAATGTGTATTGCCTATGATCAAGGACATTTTGTTACAAAAAACGACAGTGCAACTATCAAAATCAGCCTATTAACATTGGCACATCAATATGTCCCAGGCTGGTTACATAATTTGTAGGGCTCCATGCAAGATGGAAGTGCAGGTGCCTTGTTCAAAAGATCAAGGGCTTCGAGATGGCAGCAGCAGGGTGTTGAACCAAGTCTGAGGCCCCTGTGACCTCCCAGGGGGTTGTGTGCTCGAGAAGCCTCCAATGCCAGTTAGTCCTCAGCCCCCTTGAGGTTTGCCCTTTGTCCCAGTGTTGTCCTTCACAGCGAGGGCCCTGCCCAGAGGCACCTGCACCTTCGTGGATCCCCTCTGCTCTGGGCCACCCTTCAGGCCTCCTTGAGCCTTCATGGTACTGATTTTGAGGCATGCAGCCCAGCTGTTTTGTGGAATGTCCCTCAGTTTGGGCTTGTCTCATGCTTCCACATGGTTGGACTTAGGGCTTGCATGTCTGGCAGGAACATCACACAGCGACACTCTGTTCTCAGTGCAGGGTTGTCCATTCCTGGTTATGTCCACGCTGAAGAGCTGATGGAGGTGGATATGCCAGGGTCTCCTCTGTGATTAGTGAGTATTTCTGGGGAGGTCCTTAGAAACTATGTAAATGTCCCATCCTCATCAAACTTTCACCTTATTCAATTGTTTAACCAGCATGAACTCAAAGTTTTCTATTTTATTCAATAGTTATATTCCATTGCTATATTATTTTTATGCTTAATTGTCCCCAGTTTAGACAGTGGGAACCTCTGTTAATTTCCTGTGGCTGCTGTAAGAAAGTAGTACAAATCTTTTGGCTGAAAACAACGGAAATTTGTTGTCTCCCCCTTCTGGAGGCCAGAAGTCCAAAAACAAGGTGTCAGCAGGGCCAGACTCCTCTGGAGGCTCTACAAGAGGCTCTTTCCTGGTCTCTTCCAGTTTCTGGTAGTTCCAGGCCTTCCTTGGCTTGTGAGTGTGTCCCTGCCATCCCTACCTCCGTCCTCACATGGCTTCTCCTCTCTTTCTCAATATCCCTCTCCTTTTCCTTATAAAGACATCAGTCATTGAATTTGGGGCCCACCCTAAATCCAGGATAACCCCATTTCGAGATCTTTAGCTACATCTGTAAAGAATGTTTCCAAATAGGGTCACATTCTGAGACTGAGGGGACATGAATTTGAGGGGATGCTGTTCAGCCCACCAAGAGCCCCCTCTGGCTGGCAACTGTGCCTTCACACCCCCACTGAGCACATCCTGGCTTTCTGGCCCAACAAGGAGTTTCAGGTTCATCCTGTTCTGTCCTTACCCTAACCCTGGAGTCAACCATTCGATTCCCTTCAGTGGAGGAGGGGATTTAGAAACCAAGACCTGGCAGGAGGTGTGCTCACTGCTGTTGGGGAGTTGCAGCTTCAAGGTCCTCTAGGGGACAGAGCTGGGGATATGTCCACATGGACACCTATTGACACCTCTGTTTCTATCTTCTGCAACATTATAGAGTTAGGGATATACATGCTCTTTGGAAGCAGACACTGGGAAGGAGTTTGGGACACAGTGTGTGTTAGGGACTGTAGCGGATTGAATTATGTCACCGCAAAAGTCACTGAAGCTTGGGCTGGCCCTATGGCTCACTCGGGCGAGTGCGGTGCTGGGAGTGCCGAGGCTGTGGGTTCAGATCCTATATAGGGATGGCCAGTGCGCTCACTGGCTGAACGTGGTGCAGACAACATCGAGCCAGGGGTTACGATCCCCTTACCGGCCACAAAAAAAAACTCACTGAAGCTTGAATTGCGTCCCCCGAGTTTTATGTATTAGAAACTTGGTCCCCTCTGTGACTGTTAGGAGGGTGGAAAGTCTCGTTATGGTTACTGAAGGGTGGAGCCTTGAAGAGGTGATTGGATTGTAGGACCATGCAGTAGTGAATGGATTAAAAATGGTGGTTGGGGTGTGGTTCTGAGGGCTTTAAAAGAAGAGAGGAGATTCTGTCTTGCTCTCTCTGCACCCCCATTTCACAACGTGAAATGCATCACTGTCACCACAACCAAGACCCTCACCAGATGTAATCCCTGGTTTTTGGACTCCCCAGCCTCAGAAACCATAAGCAATAAATTTTGTTTTTATAAAACAGCCAGTTCTGCATACTTCATTATAAGCAACGGAAATGAACTAATACAGGGACCAATATCTGGAAAGGAAGGGTAGGATGTAGGTCTGTGTCTTGATACCTTGCCTTGAACAGTCACCAGATGGGGGCTGTCCTGGGAAGAGCAAGACCTTGGTATAGTTGCCAGATGAAATATGGAGTACCCAGTTAAATGTAAAATTCTGCAATTTAGATTTAACTGAGTGACCTGTATTTTTATATTTTCTAAATCTGGCAGCCCTGGTCGTCAGACAAGGTGGTCTCTGCAGCTGAGGCACTCCCTGCAGGAGCTGACTGCATCCCTGCAGCAGGACCAAATCCTTCCTTTGAGGAGATGTGGATGGTGCATCTCCATATCTCTGTATCGAAGCCTATGAGTCCACACCCTACCTCCAATGCCAGTTGACACTCGTTTTCTCCCTTTGCAGATTTGTAACTCCCTTCCCTGGCAGTGAGAAATGTGGCCCCCTTTCTCCTTCATAAACAGTCTGCAGCTGCCTGCCCCTGTATACCTCTTTATACCCCATGCCGTGTGACCCCCACACAGGGATGCCCTCCTCGCCCCATGTAATGCTGCTCCACTGTGCACTGCCCAGTGGCTTTAGGACTGCATTGTTCAGGTGGGGAGATGCATAGTCCATTCCAATTTATGATTTTCTGACTTTATAGGGGTTTGAAAATGATACCTGCTCAGTAGAAGCTGTGCCTCAAGTACGCACACAACCATTCTGTCTCTCCCTGTCAGTGCTATGTCCAGTAACTCAACACGCTATCATAGAACAGGCTTTGTGTTAGACAACTTTGCCCAGCTGCAGGTGGATGGAAGTGTTATGAGCACTTTTAAGGTAGGCTAGGCTATGATGTTCAGTAGGTTAGGTGTATTAATGTATTTTCAACTTACAATATTTTCAACTTGTGATGAGTTTATTGTAAATTGAGAAGCATCTGTATACCTTCTGGGGGATTTTTTGAAATTTAATTTTTTAAAATTATGGATGCTTTCAAACGTATACAAAAATAGAGAAAATAATATAATAGCAAATAGCATAATGAATCTTCATCATTCAGCCTTAACAATTATCAATATTTGTCACCTCTGTTACTACCAAATGCAGTTTAATATTTTGTTGCAGTTTTTTTTCTCAGCATGTATCTCATTAAGGATGTCCAATAAAAACATGTTTCAAAGTCAAGTAAAATAATTTTTCTTTATGAGATTGCACCACCAACTTGATATATACTTCTGTAGAGGATTCATAAAGCAAATGTACTTCACAGGGCCTGATGGTCCAAAGCCTTGCAGTTTCAAATATTGACCTTGAAAAGGACAAGAAAATTCCCCCAGGCTATTGAGTCTCTGTTGCAAGATAAGAATTGTAACACAGCAAGGCTGCTGGTTCAAAGACAGACAGGTTACTAATTGATATGTAAAGTTACTGAAAAGCTGCTGGAGGGAAAAGGAATGTTTGCTAGATCAAGCCTTTGTTAATGGATCGACTTAATTGCATGTTACCAGCTTCTGTTGTTAAAACTCGTTAAACTGTTCTTAGCAAAACCCCACCTATGTCTCTTCCTGTAACTTGCTGGTCTGGAGAATAAATGCAGGAAGAGAACCCCAATTTGTGGTTAATTTCCCAAATGGGAGAAATTAAGTTTGGTAAAATGTCATTTAAAACAGAAGTAAAAGTATTTGTTTTCTCCCTATTTGATCCCCAAATGGGAGAAATTAACCCTCAAGCATGGCGGGATGGGATAATAACCCCTTTCTGGAGCTTCTTACTTCTCAAAAGAAATGGGCTTTGAGTAATCTTTGGTGGCTCTGTCACCCAGGGGAAAAGGGATGACAAATCCGTTGGAGGCAAGGCAACGTACTTGTATTTGTTTCAGCTTTTTAAAATTAATTAGGTAAAATGCTGACCGAGTCACAATTTAAAATTAGTTGTATTGAGAGAAGTCTGCCTTCTGTCTGCCTCTCTCTTCATCTCCATACAGGTAACCATTTTTGTTAAGTTTTGGTTTACTGTGCCAGTTATTCTTGGAAATATAAACAAATATATGTATATATCTGTATTTTCTTCCTCCTCATAAGGTAGCACATTATACTTACTGTTCTGAACCAGGTTCTTTCACCAGGGTCTAGAGAGCTTCTTTCGAATTCCCATAGGAAGTCATTTCCTCAGCCCAGTATGTTTTTGCTCATGCCCCTTTCCTTTGTACCATCAATGTCAAATATATTACATTTCTATACATTATACGTTCAACAATACATTATATGCATATTGTTTTGTACAATTGCTTTAAAATCAGTTAAGAAAGGAGAAAAATACAAATATACACTGTCTTTTATAATTCTACAATTAACCTTTATTAGTGCTCTCTGTGTGGATTCCAATTTTCATCTGGTGTCACTTGCTTTCAGCCTAAAGAGCTTCTTCTAGTATTGCTTGTAAGGCAGGCTTGCTAACAATGAATTCCCTCCATTTTTGTTTACCTGGGAAAGTCTTTGTTTCACTTTTAATTTTGAGAGTTAGCTTTGTTGGATATAGGATTCTTGGTTGACAGGTTATTTTTTCTTTGAGCACTTTGAATCCCACTGCATTCTGGTCTTCACTGTTTCAGCTGAGAAGCCAGCTGTTGATCTTATTGAGGTTTCTTGCATCATTTTTCTCTCCCTCTTTTCAATATTTTCTCCTTGTCTTTGACCTTTGGCATTTTTACTATGATACATCAGTGGATCTTTTTGTGTTCATCTATTTGGAGTTCATCAAGCTTCTTAGATGTGTAGATTATTGCATTTGTTGTAGTTAATTTGGGGAAGTTTTAAGCCATTATTTCTTTGAATATTTTCTCTTCTTTCTCTCCTTTCTATTACATGTATGTAGGTGCATTTATGTATCTATTTAAGTATAAAAAAATATTAATTCCTGGGATGGTAGTTATCTGCTTCCAACCTAGAGGGAGAGAACCACACTGTAGGAAATCACTGAGAAATCACTCACTGTCCCAACACCCCTGGCCAATACAGGGAAGAGTAAAGTCATTTCTCTGAAAAGGGTTGTTTTTCAGTCTTCCTTAATCCAAGAGGGGTTGGGAGGATGCATGCAGAGGGGACCATCACATGATGCTGGGGGCAGGGTGAGGGAGGTATGCTGGACCCCTAGCTGGCTCCTCAAAAAGTGGAGGGAAAATGTTCCCGACAGCCCAGGCTCGGCTGCCCTCTCACAATAAACAAATGACCTGAAAGTCCAAAAGTTGGTCCAAGGATTGGAAGGTTTATTCAGATTACTGGTACTCAACTAAATGTGTAACCAAGCAAACAAAGAGAAAAAAGGATCAGTGGGGTCCAGTTTGTCCTAGTCCCAATCCGCAGGGCCAACATATTCCATTGACTGTAATTGATAAAAGTAGTTCTCCTCAACTGTTGTTGGCACAAAGAAGAAAAGTACCTAGAGAAAGCATGGCTGGGAGCCCTCCAGGGTGCACGTACATAGTAGCAGATACAATCCAACCAAACAGCAGAAGAGGGCTCAGAAAATCAGAGAAAGGTAAAGAGAATTTTAGCAGCTTCCAGACTTCCAGTCACTGTGCGGTGTGGGACTGAATCCCCATCACTGTTATGAATCCCCTGTCAGGGGAAACCTGCTCAAGCAAGATCTTCACAGTGTAGGACTGGCCTTCCTACCTCTGCCAGTCACCCATCAGGGCAAGCCACTGCCAGCCAGAGGGAGCAGCTTCTCACATGTTGAGAGGAGCTTAAGCTGTAGTTGTCCGGCAGTTACTTTAAAGAGGAAGAAAAGAGGAAGAAAGGAGATAAAAGAGAATAAAGCATTGCCTTTTCAGAATTTAGGCTGGGGACTCCAGGAGAGACTTACCAGCAGCAGAGACACAGGAGCAAAATAGTCCCAGCTGCCACTTGCCTCTTGCAGCTAGAGTCTTCTCTGGTGCCCAAAGCTTTCCAATTTTTGCCAATGACTAAATTAGGCTCTTGGATTCCAAAGTCATAGAAATAAACAACATACCCAGCAGTAAAGCAAGCAATGCTTTATAAAAAGAGGAGATAGACTTAATGCATAGGGGGGTAATGACAGTAAACCTAGCCTCCCAAGGGGAGCTGTTCAGGGTCTTTTATAGGGAAAGGGGTTAAGGGGTGGCAGGCCAGCATCACTGGAGGTGGTCCGTTCAGTTCTTCCTGGTTGTGTCATGGGTGCATGCTCAGTAGGTCCAAGATGGTGGAGGTTTTCATCATTGTCACCCCAGGAGGGTCATTGTAGCAGTCACCTTGATGCTTTGTGAGCAAGTGGGAATTCCTAAATGGGTCTTAAGGTTAATCTGTAACGCTTACAATTATAGTAAACAAGCATTGGAGAGGGGTTTTGCAATTCAGTAAGTATTTGTTTCCTCTCTTATCTCAGTCTGTTTTATTAGGGCAGCCCATGGGGTAATCATTTGCCCTGGGGGTCTCATAACTGAGGAGTGGAAAAGTAACAGTGTCCTCTGCAGGGAAAATGGAGTTGGTTTGGTTCACAGGCCTAGCCTTTCACTCTTTCAGAAACAGGTCCACATCTTCTCTGGGGTTGGAGTTCCTGGTTACCAGGCTTATTCCTTACCCTTGATGAGGTTGTCACTTTCAGACTTTCATCCTGTAAATTCAGCACAAGGTTGTCAGCAGTGACATAAACACGATTCTGTGATGTGGTGATCGTCTTGGAGATGTTCTGAGCTGCCCAGATCTTATGAAGTTTGACATAGCCTGGGTTCCTGATCGGGGCTTCTCCAGGCATTTTGGCAGACTCTGCCTCCCCTTCAGCCTGCACTATCTTCTTTTTTGTTGTTGTTTATTTTTTATTGAATCATAATTGATTATACATGTTTTAGGGGTTCAGTGTTGACATATGTTGATCAAATCAATATTACTAGCACATATATTGTTATAAATCATACTTATTCTTTATGTCCCTTGTCCAATCTCTCCCCATCCCCCTCTTCCTCCCCCCTCCCACAACTGATAACCCTAGATTTCTTCTCTCCTTCTGAAAGAGTAACGGTTACTCTGTTGATTTGTTGCCTAGATGATCTGTCCAATGCTGAGAGGTGTGATCAGGTCCCCCGATATTATGGTAGAGCAGATACTTCTTCTGTCACTATGGGCTTTGTGGAGAGAGGCATCATCTTCTTTTCTTTATCTCTGCTGGTGGCTCTCCTTGTGTCAATGCACTTGAGTGGCTGGCGGACCACCTGCATGGTGGTTGTGAGGTCTAGCCACTTTTGCGACAGCTGTGGCTATTGTGGTGGCTGTGGTGGGCCATCCACATTGAAGAGGTGATTTTGGCATGCTCCTTGCCTGGTTGTGGGAGGGGGGGGTCAGTCCCCGGGTGGGCCCCATGGCAGTGGCAGTGGCAGCACTGCGCCATCTTCTGACACTGTCCCTGCTTTGCTTTTTTCACCAAGAACTGGGCCCAGTGGGCCTCCTACTGGGCCACTTGTTTGGCTTCTACAGCAGCTGTGTACTCTTGGCTAAAGCTTGGTTCTGTGATGGCTACATCATCCTGGATGAGGCTAAAGTCTTTGGCCCTCTCTGTTAGCTCCCATCAGATCGACAGGGATATGGGCCCCCTGGATGATCAGCTGTGAGGCATTGAACTTGGCCACCACACTCGAGCACTTCGGTGACAGTGGACGGCAACCCTCACTGCTCATAGTCCAGCCTAGGTGCTGGTACATGCTGGGAAGCTCTTGGGTATTGGGTTGAGACAGCACTTGCAGGGAGATATTTACCATCTGCAGGTCTTTGGAGCCTGTGGGGGAGAAGATTTTTCAGGGTCTGGCCCTAATGTCATAGATAATGGGGGTATTGGAACCAGGGGATCCTGAAGTGAAGGCCCTCAGCCAGGAAGGTGTCCTGATCCAATTAAAGAAGATGGCTCTGTGCCCACCTTCCACTGTGGGGAGGGGGTGGGATCAGGTCAAGCCACTGCTCAGAGCATGTGCTAGGCTCTGGTGGGGCAGGGTGAGGGGCTAGATGAGTGTGGGGAACTGGTGGAAGAGGGCAGGAGGTCTGGAGTCTGAGGAGGGACATGTTGGTGCATTTAATAGTTTCCTTCATTTCTCATTTTTCTCTTTGTTTTCTGATTGCATAATCTCTAATGATCTATTTTCAGATTTGCCAGTTCTTTCTTCAAATCTGTTGTTGAGACATTCCAGGGGATTTCCATTTTGGTTGTACTTTCAACTCCAGCATTTCCATCCAGCTCTGTCTTGCACTTTCTCTCTCTGCACTGATGCTCTCTGTGGATGCAGTGCTGCCCTCATGTCTTGCTTTGCTTCTTCTATCATGGCTTCCTTTAGTTCTTTGAAAGTATTCATAATGGCTACTTTGAAGGTTTTTTCTGTGAAGTCCAACCCCTGGTCACTCTCACATTAAGTTTTTGTTGCCTGCTTTTTCTCCTGGTGTATAGGTCATATTCTGTTGCCCCCCACCCTCCACCCTCAAATTCCCTGTGTTAAATATCTAATGTTGCTCCTCAGGGGACTCAGCCTTGGACTAGTCCACAGCCACCCTGGGACTTGGTGAGGGCTTTTATCTGATAATGACAGAGCTTTCTTTGACTCTCTCTTTTCTTTTTTCTTTTTTTAAAGATGACCAGTAAGGGGATCTTTTTTTTTTTTTTTTTTTAAAGATGACCAATAAGGGGGTTTTTTTTTTTTTTTTTTTGTCTTTTGTCTTTTTCCGTGTCCGGCA
>NW_007729096.1:429024-430562 GCF_000696425.1 Galeopterus variegatus
GTGGGAGCGCCGCCGCGCTTCTCAAGCGGCGCACTTATCCAGTGCGCCACCGGGCCGGCCCAGTAAGTGGATCTTAACCCATGACTTGGTGTTGTCAGCACCATGCTCTCCCAAGTGAGCCAACCAACCATCCCTATGTAGGGATGCGAACCCATGGCCTTGTGTTATCAATTGAGCCACAGGCCGGCCCTTGACTCGCTCTTTTCCTGACCCCACCCAGATGTTTACCTCCACTAATTGCTCTATTGTTTCAACAGTGCTCTGGGGCATAAATCACTCAGCAGACTGAAAAAATTAATCAGGATCCTTTGAAGGTACTATTAGGTCTCATGGCTGGCTTAACATCAGCACAGCCAAGATAATCAACTTTCCACCCTCTTCCCCTTACCCCTCTCTATCTCATGATAATCAACTTTACACTCCCTACCTACTTGCTTTCCAAGAAAAACTGGAATTTGTGCAAAACAGATTCTTATGCAAGAACGACCACCCAATGCCCTTCCTCTAATTCAAACCTTGTAAAACCTTTTTAGTCTGTATGGGGGTGGGAGCTGATCTGACTGTCTCCCCTCCATGCTGGTGGAATAAAGCTTCTTGACTGAAGTAGCACCTGGCTCAGGTCTCCCTTTTCTCCTTCTCACCGAATGCAACAGGGACAGTTCTTGAGGTCAGTGTTTGAGATCTGTTCTGACCTTCGGTGGGCTCCCCCCAGCTGCCTCTTTCCCCAGCTCTCTTGGCAAACTGGCCAGCCTACAGTTTGGCCTGTATCTCTGATGAATCTACCAGTCTCCTCGCATCCGCCTTTCATCATAACCTCCATTGGTTTTGTGAGCAACCTTTGACTTGAACTTCTCCACATTCTGTTTTAATGAAATCAATTCCTTTGGGAAGAGGTTAGGAGTTACCTGCTTTACAGCCTGCTTCTCCCTCCAGGCAGAATCTCTGAACCAAGGCCCTGCAGTGGAGGGGGGGCGGGGGGGCAATAGCAAACTGCTTTTTGAGTGAAACCCATCATCACTCAGCCAGGAGTTGAAATGGGGGAAGCAGTAGCCTGAGATTTTCTTGGCTTGCCTCTCATGGGGGTGAAACCACCATCAGGACCCTAGTATTCTCAGCACACTGGGCCCAAGGCAGTCTTTGTCCCATAAGCAGGGTCTATGCAGAGGGAGCCTCCACCTTTTGCCTGCACTGACACAGAAATGAGCTTCAGCAGGAGGCGGCTGGGTGCAGGGTGAGAGCACTGACATGCTGCCCTTACCAGGAAGAGGGCTCTCCAGCTATGAGCCGGGAGTGAGGGAATTCTGTGTTGTCAGCTTCACCAGCCTGGAGTGGGGAGGGAGGGAGTGGGTCTCAGTTCAAATACCAAAGACTCTCACTGTTATTAGATGTTAGTAGGTTTTCTTGAGTAACTGTTTCTTCATTTTCTGTATGTCCTTGGGACCATTGCCTGAGACTTTATTTATTTATTTATTTATTTATTATTATTATTATTATTTTTTTTTTTTTAAAAGATGACCGGTAAGGGGATCTTAACCCTT
>NW_007729096.1:431690-432331 GCF_000696425.1 Galeopterus variegatus
AGCCACAGGCTGGCCCTGTGTGATGTTTTATTAAGTGTTTAAAATGTTTTTTAAATTGTGGTAAAATACAGATGAGATAAAATTCACCATCTTAAACCATGTTTGTAAGTACAGTTCAGAGTATTGAGTATACTCACATCACCACCATCCATCTCTAGAATTTTTTCATCTTCCCAAGCAAACTGAAACTCTGTCCACATTAAACAATAACTTCCATCCCCCCTCCTCCAGCCACCAGCACCCAACCTCCTACGTTCCACTTCTATGAATCTGACACTGCAGACATCTCACATGAGTGGAATCACACAGTGTCTTTTTGTGGATGCTGAATTAGCATAATGTCCTCAAGGTTCATCCATGTTGTGTCAGAATTTCCTTCTTTCTAAGGCTGAATATATTGCATTGTATATATAGACCACATTCTGCTTATCCACTCTTCTGTTGATGGACACTTGGTTTGTGTCCACCTCTTGGCATGTGTGGTTTTTAAACCACTCAGTTTCCTTGATGTCAACCAGGATGTTTTTAGCTGCACATATGAGAATATACAACTAAAGCAGAACATCAATCCTTTCACTTCTTTTTTTTTTTTTTTTGTCTTTTGTCTTTTTCCGTGTCCGGCAACGGATCGCATCCCTCAG
>NW_007729096.1:433327-436732 GCF_000696425.1 Galeopterus variegatus
ACCCTCGGGCGGGAGGGCCGCCACGCTTCCCAAGCGGTGCACTATCCAGTGCGCCACCGGGCCGGCCCAATCCTTTCACTTCTTAAGAAGGACAGTGGTAGGAAATCCTGAGATGGATCCATGGCTCAAAGTCATCAACATTTGGGTTCTTTCCATCTTTCTACTCTGCCATCCGTGTTAGTCAGCTCAGGCTGCTATAACAAAATACTGTGCACTAGGTGCTTAAATAACAGAAGCTTATTTCTCACAGTTCTGGAGGTTGGAAGTCCAAGATGAAGGTGCCAGTCTGGTCAGTTTCTGGCCAGGGCTCTCTTCCTGGCTTGAAGATGGCTGGCAAGTCCTCGCATGGCTTTCCTTGGTGTCTCTTCCCTTAAGGCCACATACCCTACTGAATTAGGGCCCTACCCTATGACCTCATTTAACTTTAACCACCTCCTAAAGACCCTATCTCCAATTGTAGTCGTATTGGGGGTTGGAGCTTCATCATGAGTTTGGGGGGATACATTTCAGGCAATAGTACCCTCTCTGTTCATGGCTACAGGATGGCCACGGAAGCACCCAAATCACATCTTTGTGTCTGCTCGAAAGTAAAAGAAGGGGGTTGTTCTTTGTACAACTCTCTATTTCTGCCCAAACCAAAGACCTCGCCCTGAAGCTCCTTTCCCATTTCATTGGCCAGAATGGGTCACATTTTGCCCCAGACTGAACAGGGCCACTTGGGTTTCTTTCAGTGGGGCTGGGTTAGAGCCCAATTCTCTGAGTTGGGTGACTCCATGCCTACACAAAGCTGAGTTCAATTCACAAGTGAAAGGAGGGTGGAACGTTGTGGGAGAGTAACCAACAGTATCTGCCACACCCCTCCAGCTTTTCAACATTATAAACAACATTTGGACGACTGTCTTCACAGCCAAACTGTTACCCGTATCCATGATTTTTTCCTTTGGATAAAGTCTTGTAAGTAGAATAAAGTAGTTAACTCTAATTAGCTGGGTTTTAACATATAGAAAACCATGCCATGGTTATCTGATGATCATGAACTTTATGGATAAACTTGTTTAACGATCTGCAGTAGAATTTCAGTGTAACACAAATATATTGAGCACCTAATATGTTACTGCACTTGGCTCTGAAGAGTGGAATATAATGTTCCGGGAAATATTCTCTCCTTTGCGAAAGGGTTTGAGGAGAGAGTAAATTAAGAGAGAAATGTGTTTGGATTCCCTCCTAAGAGAGCTTCTAATCTAGAATAACAATAAATAACAGGGTTTATATTTTTATTTCTCTTGTAGCATTTTAAAGTATAGCAAAATAAAATAATATGTAAGACTTCACTTTAAAAAGCAATTTTAAGGGTGTACTTCGCAGTACCTATTTCAATTAAATTACTTGTGCAAAAGAGTTTTGAAGAAGCACATATTTCTTCAGTTTGGTTTTTGTTTGTTTTATTGTAATAGACTTTTTTAGAGCAGTTTGAGGTTCACAGCAAAACTGAGAGGAAGGTACAGAGATTTCCCATATGACCTCTGATGGAGTTTGGATGTGTTGTTCCCTCCAAAACTCATGTGGAAATTTGATCCCCAATGTGGTAGTGTTGGAAACTGAGTCATGGGGGCAGATCCCTCATGAATGGATTAATGCTCTCCCTAGGGGAGGGGGGATTAATGAGTGAGTTCTCGCTCTATTAGTTCCCGCAAGAGCTGGTTGTTTAAAAGATTCTGGCACCTCCTCTCTCTTTCTCTTGCTTCCTCTCACCATGTGATCTGCCTGTACCTGCTGGCTGCCAGCCGCTTTCCACCAGGAGTAGAAGCAGCCTGAGGCCTGTGCCAGATGCAGCTGTCCCAGAATTGTAAGCCAAATAAACCTCTGTTCTTTATAAATTAGCCAGTCTCAGGTATTTCTGTTATAGCAACACAAAACGGACTAAAACACCCTCAGCCCCACACACCAACATCCTGTATCAGAGAGGTACATTTGTTAGAATCAATGAAACTGTTGACACATCATTATCACACATTGTCATTATCATCCATAGTTTACATTAGGGTTCACTTTGTCTTTTAGAATACTAAAACTGTGATTTAAAATTTCAGAATACTACCAAGAGCTACAAATATAAAATAATCCAACTAACTTAGCTAGTAATTATTAGAAAAGTTCAAATTAGATTCAGAAAAAACAAGTCAAATTAAATTTACAGATATATTGTGTTTTGGTACTATAGTGATAACTCTTCAGAAATTCGTAAACATCTGATAAGAAAGGCCCAGAAATCTGAGGAAGGATTGAGTATATCTGTCTGCTCCCTGCTGCCTTCTTTGTTTTTTTTCCTGGCTTTAGGGGCTCAGAACCATCAGAATGTAAGTGGCTGGTTTGGGTTTACCAGTTAAGAGAAGACCATTGACTCCTTTGTGTGTTCTTTCTCATAAGGTATCACACCAGTCCCCTTTATATCAATCAGGGTTCTACCGAGAGACAGGACCAGTAGGGTGGATATATAGATGAGAGAGGATTTATTAGGGGAATTGGCTCATCGGATTTTGGAGGCTGAGAAGTCCCGAGATGGAGGCAGAGTCCAGAGCAATGCCCTTTGGAGATGGAGGCAGGAGCCATGCTCAAGCCACGCAAGGGATGCCTGGCCCCTAAGAGCCAAAAAAGGCAGGAAACAGATTCTGACTCAGAGAGAGTCAGGGTTCTCCTGACAGAACCAACAGGAGATACATACATATACACACACATATTATATGTATATATGTATGTATGTGTGTGTATGTGTATAAAATTATATATGTGACGGGATTTCTTAGGGGAATTGGCTTGAGTGCTTATTCTGCAGGCTGTCTGCAGGCTGGAGACCCAGGGATGCCAGTAGCGTGGCTCAGTCCCAATCTGAAGGCCTCAGAACCAGGGACGCCTGAGCGGGGAGGGGGCGCTGGGGTGAGTCCTAGAGCCCAGAGGCTCCCGGAGTTGTGATGTCACCTGCAGAAGAAGAAAGGTGTCCCAGCTCCAGGACAGAGAGAAGGGGGAAGAGAAGGCGGGGGCGGCGCGCGGGGGAGATTCGCCTTTCTCGCGCCTTTCTGTTCTCTCCGCCCCCAGGTCCTTCCCACTCAGTCCACCGACTCACAGACACACCCAGAAGCGAGGCTTCACCAGCTCTCTAGTGTCCCTAATCCAGTCAAATTGACACCTGAAATTAACCATCACACCCTTTTTAGAGTCGTGCAGTTCTTTTTTTTTTTTTTTGTCTTTTGTCTTTTTCCGTGTCCGGCAACGGATCGCAACCCTCAGTGTCGCCCCCGTACCGGACCGGGGACCGGCAACGGGATCGCAACCCTCGGCGTTGCTCCCACGCCTCGCTCAGCCAGTGAGTGGGAACCGGTCCGTATGTGGGATCCGAACCCTCGGGCG
>NW_007729096.1:437734-439729 GCF_000696425.1 Galeopterus variegatus
GCCGTGGAGGAACATTTAGAGACGTTCTACTCGGTTGGTGACCGAGCCTGGGCCGGAAACTGCCTGCCAGGCCTGCGGCACGCGAGGCGGAGGGGCGGGACGTTGTGGAGACGCTCGCTCGCCGCCCTCACGTGCACCAGCTCCGAGGAGACGCCGCCGCTGCCGCCGAGGAAGCTGGAGACTCCCGCGACCCCGCTGCTGGGGAAGCCCCCACCCCGGAACAAACCGGCCGATCCCGGCGCGCCCCACACCTGAAGCCCTGTGGGGGAGGCTGGCTGGACCAGGCGACCGCCGGCCGCTCACGGGAGGAGGACAGCCCCGAGTGGCCCTGGCCCCGCACCCTCGCCCTGTCCCGCACCTGTGTGGACCCCAAGCCCACGCCAGCCCCGCACCCGCCGTGTCCCGCACCTGCGTGCGTCCCGGGCCAGTGCTGCAGGTGAACAAGGGATGGAGTGAGGGTCGCCCGCTCGGCTCCGCAGCCCTCGGAGCAGGGGAGGCTTCTGGGCTCCGGCCGTCGCAGGGCGACTCCTGGCATGAGGCGCGGGAGACGGTGCGCGCCCCGGGGGGCCAAGGGGAGCCCGTCCTGCCTAGAGCGGGGCAGAGCGTGGGGGCTGCGCGGGTGCGGAGCTCGCCTGTGCGTGCGACCCAGCAGTGCTCACGTGGACAGCGGGTCCCGGCCTCGCCCCTTGCGGGTGGAGCTGGGAGAGGCGTCCGGCCTCCGCTGGGCCTCTCCAGAGTTCATGCGGGGGTCGTAGCTCCGGCAGCCCAGCTCCCTCCTTCTGCAGAGGTGACTTGTCCCGGTCCCAGCAGGGGCTAAACTCCAGCTCTGACTCCTGCTGTCGGCACCGACCTGTCCCCCGCCCCCGCGTGTAGACTCCTGGGGAGGGGCTGCTGGGGAAGGGACTTGATGAGCCTGGCCTCTCCCACACCCACCCACACGCCCTTGATTTGGGGATTGGAAGCTACTGGGAGATTCGCAGTGGGGAACTCCTCATCCAGAGAGGACATCCCATGACCCGAGAAAATCTTTCAGTGGTCTGGGTGTTCCACCAACGAGCCTCTGCTGTTCCTGCTTCTGGTATGTTCCAGGAAAGGGGGGTGGGGGGCTGTCTCCACTCCCTGCCTCTCCCAGAACTTCTGGGTGTGTGGTCAGCGACTGTCCACTGAGGGAGCAGGTGCAGCGTGAGAGGATGTGGGCGGAGCTCTTCACAGCTGCACGTGGGGCCCAGGTTCCAGATGCCTAAGGGCTTGACCATAATTGCTTCAGCTTTCCAGGATTTTAGGAATCCTTAGATATAGCCTAATGAGGAGAGGAGAAAAGAAGCCACACTGAAAACGTCCTGTTTCTCTTTCAGCTAATTGTTCGAGGGATATTTGTCATGTTTTTTATTCGCCTCTCAGTGTTCATAAGAATATGCTTTGTTAAAAAAGTATTTTGTTTTTATTTTTATTTTTATTTATTTATTTATTTATTTTTTTAAAAAGGATGACCGGTAAGGGGATCTCAACCCTTGGCCTGGTGTTGTCAGCACCACGCTCAGCCAGTGAGCTAACCGGCCATCCCTATATAGGATCCGAACCCGTGGCATTGGTGTTATCAGCACCGCACTCTACCGAGTGAGCCACGGGCCGGCCTAAAAGTATTTTGTTTTTAATCGACACATGTTAATTGTACATATTTATGGGGTACAGTGTGGTGTTTTGATATATGTATATGAGTATACTTCAAAAAGTTCGTGAAAAAAATAAAAGATAATATGAATCTTTCCATGAACTTTTTGAAGTACCCTCATACACTGTGCAGGCAATTAGCATCACCTCAAACATTTATCATTTCTTTGTGGTGACAGCATTCAGAATCCTCTCTTCCAGCTATTTTTTTTTTTTCCTTTTTTTGTCTTTTTTCGTGTCCGGCAACGGATCGCAACCCTCAGTGTCGCTCCCGTACCGGACCGGCACCGGCAACGGGATCGCAATCCTCGGTGTTGCTCCCGC
>NW_007729096.1:440635-467804 GCF_000696425.1 Galeopterus variegatus
CCCCGGGTGTTCCCCCCGCGCCTCGCTCGGCCAGCGAGGGGGAACCGGTCCGTATGTGGGATCCGACCCCTCGGGCGGGAGCGCCGCCGCGCTTCCCAAGCGGCGCACTATCCAGTGCGCCACCGGGCCGGCCCATCCAGCTATTTTTTAAAAAATATTTATTACATATTTTATTTATCTACTCTCTACTTCCATGAAACCAACTTTTTGATTATTTATTTTTTTATTTTTATTTTTTATTTTATTTTTTTTAAAAGACAACCGGTAAGGGGATCTTAACCCTTGACTTGGTGTTGTCAGCACCACGCTCACCGAAGTGAGCAAACCGGCCATCCCTATATGGGGTTGACTTGGTGTTGTCAGCACCACGCTCACCCAAGTGAGCAAACCGGCCATCCCTATATGGGGTCCGAACCTGCGGCCTTGGTGTTATCAGCACCGCACTCTCCCGAGTGAGCCATGGGCTGGCCCATTTATTTTTTTATTATGTAGCTGGCCAGTGCAGGGATAGAGCCCTGGACCTTGCTGTTATCAGCAGCACACTCTAACCAACTGAACTAAACAGCCAGCCCTGAGATCAACTTTTTAATATTCCACATATGAGTGATATAATGTGGTCTTTGTCCTTCTGTGCTTGGCTTATTTCACTTGGACATAATGTCCTCTAGGTTCATCCATGTTGTCACAAATGACAGTCTCTTTCTTATGGCTAAATAGTATTCCATTGTGTTTATATGCCACATTTAAAAAATCCATTCATCCATTGATGGACACTTAGGTTGATTCCATATCCTGGCTTTTGTGAATAGTGCTGCAATAAACATGGGAGCGCAGACATCTCTTTCACATACTGATTTCATTTCCTTTGGATATATGACCCACAGTGGGATTGCAGGATAATATGGTAGTTCTATTATTTTAAGTTTTTGGAGGAAACTCCATACTGTTTTCCATAATGTCTGTACTAATTTACATTCTCATCAACTGTGCCTAAGAGGTCCTTTTTCTCCTCATCCTCACCAGCATTTATTTTCTTTCTTTTTGAAATAGCCGCTCTAACTGGGGTAAGGTGATATCTCATTGTGGTTTTGATTTGCATTTCCCTGATTAGTGATGTTGAACAATTTTTCATATAACTGTTGGCCAATTCATATGTCTTCTTTTGAGAATTGTCTGTTCAAGTCTTTTGCCCATTTTTAAATTGGATTATTTGTTTTTTGAGTTCCATATATATTCTGCACATTAGCCCCATGTCAGATGCTGAGCTTGTAAATATTTTCTCCCATTCTGCATGTTGTCTCTTTGCTCCGTTGCTTGTTTGCTTTGCTGTGCAGAAGCTTTTATTGTTTGATGTAATCCCATTTGTCTATTTTTGCTTTGTTGCCCTTACTTTTGAGGTCCAACCTAAAAAAATCCTTGCCATGATCAATGTCATGCAGCTTTTCCTCTATGTTTTCTTTTAGTAGTTTCATAGTTTCCAGTCTTACATTTAAGGTTTTAATCCATTTTGAGTTGATTTTTGTATATGGTGAGAGACAAGGGTCTAGTTTCATTCTTCTGTATGTGGATGTTCAGTTTTCCCTGTACCATTTATTGAAGAAGCTGTCCTTTTCCCATTATGTGTTGGTACCTTTGCTGAAAATTAGTTGGCTGTAAGTACATGAATTTATTTCTGGCTCTCTATTCTGTTCCATTGGTCTATGTGCCTGTTTTTATGCCAGTACCATGCTGTTTTGGTTACTATAGCTTTGTAGTATATTTTGAAGTCAGGGAGTGTTATGCCTCCAGCTTTGTTCTTTTTGCTCAAGATTGCTTTGGCTATTTAGGGTCTTTTTTTGGTTCCATACAAATTTTAGGATTAATTTTTCTATTTTTGTGAAGAATGTCATTGGTATTTGATAGGGGCATGGAATCTGTAGATGTTTTAGGTAGTATGGACATTTTAACAATATTAATTCTTCCAATCCATGAGCATGGGATATCTTTCCATTTATTTGAGACCTCTTCAATTTTATAAGAATATACTTTTAACATACAGCATCTGGCAAACAATGAAAGGTCAAGTTTTATGGGTTTCTGGTCTGAGTGAGGGACATGCAAATGGACGTGAGGCTGGCAGGGGTCTGTTTCCACAGGCTGCCTGGGCAGGGTCCCTCTATTGCAGGTGGGGAGGGACAGGTGATTAGCTTGAGATGTGTTTATTTTACAGTTAAATAATTTGTCTTCATTTGCATTTTATTTTATTTTTTTAATTTTTTTTCCTTTTTGTCTTTTTTCGTGTCCAGCAATGGATCGCAACCCTCAGTGTCGCACCCGCACCTCGCTCAGCCAGTGAGCGGGAACCGGTCTGTATGTGGGATCCGAACCCTCAGCGGGAGCGCCGCCGCGTTCCCAAGCGGCACACTGTAGCAGTGCGCCACTGGGCCGGCCTGTTCATTTGCATTTTATAGTGCTTACTTAGCACTGAGCAGGATAGACACAACTAGTTACTTTAAGTGTGAGCTTATTTTTAAGTGAACAGGCAGAAGAACATGGAAATCAGTGTGCACCTGCTCTCTTATTTAAAAGGTGATAGCCTGGCATTTCTTTCAATTACACTGTGTCTGCAGAAGCTTTGACTAGCAAAGATAATTAGTAGTATCAGTAATTAGACATAAAGCCTTTTCCAGTTACACCGTGGTATCACGATATAGCTTTTATTAAAATTCTGGGGAGGACCTCTCCAGAAGGTACTAATAGGCACTGACACACTAGTGTGTCCCACACTTCTCTCTGCACTTCTCTTCGTTCTCTTCCCATCCTGTCTTCCCTGGAGTAAGTGACGACTCCATCCTCAGTATAAATGTCATTTTCCTCAAAGTTTCATGTGAGCCCTGATGGTTGGGGCCAGCACCCTCATGTTGCCCACTCAAAAGTGCTTCAGGGATTTTTAAAGGGCATTCTGAGGTTTCATTCATGCCTGTGTGGTCATCAGAACAGGAGGGCTGAATGTATCAGACAGACTGCTGATTTTTAGGCCTTCTGCTGGGTGAGCAGGTCTGTGGCGTTGCTGGTCTCTGCAACATGTCAGAGGCCCATCCTCCCTCATCTGAAGCTTCAGAACAGATATTTCAGACTTTGTAATGTTTTGTATTTTAGAAAAGTAATGTGTACACAGACTGGATATTATATAATGTCCCCCACTAGGCTCTGGGCATACCCCACAATCAAACATGCTATTATTTCTGCAGCACAACATGTGAAAAAGTTCAAGTGGACATCAGGTCAAGTGGCACTGTTATTTAAGAACTTGGGTTTCCAGAGCCTTTTGCAAGTTGTAGCTGTGGATCAGGGCACCTGAGGGCACATGTGCATTCCCTTGAACAGGGGAGCTGCAAGTGCTTGCTGAATGCCTTTACTTCTGGCTTCCAGATTCATTTTAGACAAGGAGATCCTGAATGTGAGTCTAACCCGTGCCACTATTCAGTGTCAATCTATCTTAATATATATATGCTTATATATATATATCAATATATATATTAATCTTACATACATCTTAATATAAGGCTTAATATCATCAGGAAGTTAGAAACCTCCTTTTTCTGGCCACTCCTTGTCGCCCTTCTTCCCTGCCCCTCTGTTGACTGCATGTGGCAGGGGATTCCTGTGCTGGCCTCTGGGGCTCTGCAGTGCCTCCTAACCTGCAGGGGAGGTAGATGCCTCTTGTTTAATTTTAAAGTTTGCCTGCGTTTTCTAGAAAACATGGAGACTGTCAGCATCCTGGTCACTGGCACCATGTCTTTACGACAGGCTCTAACCTCTCAGCAGGCTCCTCTAGATCGCCGCCTCCGCCTCTGCACTGACAGGAGGGCTGAGGGCTCTCTCTGTGGGTGCCACTCTGTCAGGGATTTATGTTGGCCTTCTCCCTTTTGATCACAACAAATCATAAATTTGATTTGTGATTTTATGGACTTGGTGTACTCGATCAGTCACGGAAAGATACTTACAAGATAGCAGAACTCCAAACTTTCTAAACTCCACTCTTTATTTCTTAGTTTGGGAAAAAATTATAGGTATTTGCATCCATCTGTGAATGTCTTAATTTTGTATTTTTCTTAAGGGGATGAGGGATTAGGATTCATCAGTACAAGACATTCCTGTCTTATGAATACAGACCTGTGGCATCTAATGAAATAAAGTGTGATGGCAGGGAGATTCTTACTAACCGTTTTCTTTTAAAGGGCAATCATGGTTAACTTGATTTTTAAAATTTCATCATGTCAGACACCAAGGTAAGTGCATTGGAAAGCACCTGTCATATGCAGAAGAAAGGAGGAAGGAGAACTAATGTGCCACACACTGTCCCCTGTCCAGCCCCAGGAAACTCCGTTCAGTTCCTCAGGGTTCTTAGTGATCTGGAACTCCGACATGGCATTCGCTCAAATTTTACTTTGTCTGGGAAGTCTATTATTAAAGCTTTCTGAGCACATGAAACTATTCCCTGGTTAAATGAAAAAGAAAAAGAAACAAACAAAAAAACAACAGGAAGGGAAACATGTTGTTCTCAAGTTGCATGATTTCTCCTCAATGTATCCTTTTAAAAAATTCCTAAGTTTTCTAGTCAGATGTACTGCAGAATCATTATATTGTGGGATCACCTCCTCTTAAAAGTCCATCTTAGGCCGGCCCCTGGCTCACTCGGGAGAGTGCGGTGCTGATAACACCAAGGCCCTGGGTTCGGATCCCATATAGGGATGGCTGGTTCGCTCACTGGCTGAGCGTGGTGCTGACAACACCGAGTCAAAGGTTAAGATCCCCTTACCGGTCATCTTTAAAAAAAAAAAAAAAAAAAAGTCCATCTTTCGTTTACCCTAGTAAGCCCCATCTGACCAGCAGGTCTCAGAGTGAGGTGTTCAGCCCCAGCCTCCCCTAGGACCCCGTGCGGGCTGCCCTTTCCCAGGCCCACCCCCACGCGTGGGAGCAGCAACCTTGTCTGAGCAGGGCTGTGCTTTCCGCCCAGCCACTCAGGCTACACAGGCACTCCAAAGTTTGACACAAGCTCTCTAGTATTTACCTTCAGTTTCTCCCCCTTTCTCCATCGTTCTTCTTCAGGGTCCTTGCCTGTTAGGTACAGTCTTGCAGAGACCCTTGGAAAAGATTTTCCTGAGCATCCCCAGATGAAGCCTTTCTGCACTGCCCTGGGACTTCTGGTGTCTCTTTCTGCAGCTGGGGTTCAGTTCTTACATACAGCAGGTATAGGTGACAGGAGACCAAAGGAGGCTGGCAGGAAGTGCCCCCTGAGTATCTGTGATCTTCCCTCGGCAGGGCTTTCTTAGGGACCTTTAACTCCCTGGAGGAACTGCCCCCTACTCCTTCCCCACAAAATGGAGATCCCCTCCAAAGAACGCTGCTGGAGCAGGGGGTGCTGCTCCTGGTGTGCCCTTGAGGATGCCTCCTGGTGGTGCCAGCTCTCCCCTGTTGCCACAGGATGGGCAGAGTGCAGCTTCATCTGGCTGCACCTGAAGTTGTAATTGGAGGGCACACTGACACCCAGGTGAGCTCGTTAAGAAAATGGGAATTCCATTTCTACAACCCTCCAGTTACAGACAGGCTGAATTGTATAATAAGCAAAATTTTGTATTTATGCCATCCTAATAGCAGAAAAAGATCCTTACTATTTCTGCTATTTTAAGTCTTGAAATATCCTTGCACTGCTTGCAATGGGGATGGGTTTAAAAGCTGTCCTAATTAGCTCTTTGCCAGCCTGGGGCCTGGATCTCTGAGTAGTCATGACTGGCTAACTAACTGATGATAAATGCAGTATGTTAATATAAATGCTGGAAGTGCTGGGTGAGGGGAGGTGGGGGCTTTCCCAGGGGGAAAATGGCAGATCTGAAAGGGGCTGGACAGGGCAGAACAAGGTAGCCACATGCTCCAGGGTGGGCTTGTGAGAGCCCGGGCCTTCCCGCTGTTCCTTGTGGCCCCTCATTTTGTGGTGGACCCTGTGGGAGGGGCTGACATTGGTGGGAGTGGTCTCAGCCCCCACTTTTCACAGGCTTGGGTAGAACAGCTTCAACATCCTCACCTGTGAATCTGGAAGAACCCCTCCCTGAGGTGGGTGAGGTTTGCAAAGCCTCCGGCAGTTCTGAGAAATGTGTAGATGCTCAGCAACCCCAGCCCTAGAGGAGGGGTCCTGACTTGAGCACTGCTTGGTTGTCTTGATGGACATTGATGCTGTGGTGTGTGGGGCAGCACCTGACTTGGGGTCTTGGCTTGCAGGAGAGAAAGCTTCCTGGAGACGGTCCTGTTTGGGCTGAATTAAAAAGGTTATTTTCAAAAAAGACTACAGACCTATATAGAACACATTCGAAAGCTACGAAATGCCGGATATTCAGTCTCTTACCCAGACCCCCAATGATCCCGCAATCTTGGGTAGTCTGTGCAGGTTTGAGCACGTGGGGAGCCCCCCCACATGCCCACGCTGCCTGCCCCTTGCTCTTGTCCCTCAGCAACTCTTTCCTTATCAGCTCATCTAGAGCTGCCCCATTTTTAAATTGTCTTCATGGTATTCTATCATGTAGACACACATTAGCAAGTACTTGACTGGTGGATAAATAAGTTATTTCCAGGATTTTATTACTGTTTTACACAAAGAGGGGGGTGATGATCTGTGGAAAAACTCCTAGGAGTGTGGCTGCCGGGACCAATTTTAACAGATTTGCAGGTATTCCTCCATAGAGGTAAAAAAAATAAAAAAATAAATTGTCTTCATGGTATTCTATCATGTAGACACACATTAGCAAGTACTTGACTGGTGGATAAATAAGTTATTTCCAGGATTTTATTACTGTTTTACACAAAGAGGGGGGTGATGATCTGTGGAAAAACTCCTAGGAGTGTGGCTGCCGGGACCAATTTTAACAGATTTGCAGGTATTCCTCCATAGAGGTGGTGTTAGTGTATTCTCCCACTGGGAATGTTAGACACGGCCTATTTCTCTGCATTTTTTTTTTTTTTTTTTTTTTGCCAATGCATTCTTATCAACAGTGTTATCCAACTTTTAAAAATGTTTGCTGTTTTTTTGTTTTTTTTTTTTAATTTTTCCCTCCTTTTGGGCGGCTGGCAGGTACAGGGATCTGAACACTTGACCTTGATGTTAACAAAGCACCCTTCTGAGCTAGCCGCAGGGTTTGCTGTTCTGATCCGTTATTCTGATAGCGAAGACGGTATTTCATTAGAATTTATCGTGCCTTTCTCAATTGATGGGGGTCGGTCACCCTGCGTGGGTCCGCGAGCCGTTCCTTTTTGGTGAGTGACCGTTTGTAATTGGCTGAAGACTTTTGTACACCTGAGGGCAGCAGATATTTTCTAAACTTGTCTTTTATCTCTTTATTTATGGCATTTTTTGGTCTTGCAGAAATTTTATTTATCTTTTAATCACATTTATGGGTTCTTCAGTGGAGAGTCTACACTGTGGTCCTTCGTGAAGAAAGTTACTGCAGAGGGAATAAAGGACGCAGTGGCCTGGGCCTGCGCCGAGGAGCAGCGCGGCGCCTGTGGGGCGGGTTTTCTCCTGCACCTGCCCTCTGTCCGCGAGGCGGGGAGCGGTCTGTGCCACGTGCCTCCCACCGGCAGGGCTCTCTCTGGCTTCTACAAGGAGATGTGAGCGGGGCCGTTTTCGGAGATGGGGAGCGGCTCCAGGGACGTAGCTTCTTAATGAACGAGTTCAAAAGTGTCTGCGGCTACCAGAGATTAGTTGCAATATGCAGAGCTGATGTCGCAGAGGAGGACCCAAGGTGACTAAGACCTCGAAGGAATTAGCCTTTGAACATGAATTTGGAATAAGAAAGAACCCGTGGCCCGAATGAGAGCCCCAGGTGCGGCTGGAGGAGGGTGTGGGACGGAGAAGACTCTTCGTGGGCGCGCGGGCCGCCCCCACCACACAGGTGCGCGGGTCGCACGTGTACGGACGCCCCCACCAGACAGGTGCGCGGGTCGCAGGTGCGCAGACGCCGCCCCCCACCCCCCAATGCAGGGCACGTGTGACCCGGGAGGACGGAGCGGGGGCTGCTGCTGGTCTTTACCTTTGTTTTTCTAGTTTCCGTTACTTTGGAAAATGGAGAGAGACAGAGAGGAGCGGACACTGAGGACCGAGCCACAGCGAGCGACATCCCTGGGGGCGCTGGGCGCGGGCGGTGGCAGAAGCTGCCCCGATGACCATGCGGGACGCAGGGGCAGGTCCGCACCCGGTGAGGAACCGAGTCTCCCGCCGTGCGGGGAGGGGCGCCTCCGGCAGGGGCAGGGATTGGGGTCTGAAAACCAGGGACACGGGAGGAGTTGGGGACACAGACGCGCGAGTCGGGCAGGGGGGTTGGTCGTGGGGACCTGCTCAGGGGCCGGGGGTCGCGGTGCACTGGATGGTCTTGGTGGCGGGCCGGGCGGCCCCTTTCCTCCGTGTGGGGTCCTTCAGCCTCGGTGGTTAGATGGAAACGAACAAGACCTGTTTTGTCCGGTTTTGTTCTGCCTGAAATCCTCAAAGTCAACATGTTAGACCGTTTTTAAATATAATCCTCTTATAGAGGAAATACTTTTACTATTACTTTTTGAACTCTTTTTTGCCTTCGTATATAGTCTAGGATGTGTAAATAAGAAGCCTAGATTTCCCAGAATAGAAATAGAACAGCTTGTGTGTTTCCTTCTGCTGCGCTTCTTACACACGCTGGCTTTCATCTGAGATGGGCAGGGTCCTCTTACAGGTGACAGCTGGATGCACACAGGCCTATTTCTCTGTGAACTGGGGAGGGCTGCACTGTCTCCACGGGGTTGTCAAGGAGATCAGAGCGGCAGTGGGTGAGCGCCTGGGGGAAGTCCCAGGCAGATAAGCCCATTGAGTGTCAGCATGTCCCTGGGACACGCAAAGGAAGGAGACACAGAAGGTCCTCCGGAGGGTGAGATTATGGAGGTGTGCGGGGTAGAGGAGGGTCACAGGCTGCCTCATATCATTTTGTAATTTCTACATTTTTTCACTAAATGTATTGTTTTTATAATGTAAGAAAGGTTTTATTTATTTTTTATTTATTATTTTTATTTATTTATTTATTTATTTATTTTGTCTTTTTCCGTGTCCGGCAATGGATCGCAACCCTCAGTGTCGCCCCCGTACCGGACCGGGACCGGCAACGGGATCGCAACCCTCGGTGCTGCCCCTGCTCCTCGCTCAACCAGTGAGCGGGAACCGGTCTGTATGTGGGATCCAAACCCTCGGCGGGAGCGCCCCCGTGCTTCCCAAGCGGCGCACTAGCGCAGTGCGCCACCGGGCCGGCCCAGAAAGGTTTTATTTTGAGGACAAAAAGATCTGACATTTGTGTTCAGCCTTAGGTAGTATTGTTATCAAATACATGTTCATTTAATTAAAACTCAAATATTAAAATGTTTCCCTCATCTTAACAAAATATGTAGTTCTAAACATTCTGTTATATCCCAAGACCACCTGCCAGCTCCCAGTAATTCCTCCTTGGCGTGTTTGCTGGTGCACTGGAGGGAGAGGTCGAAACGTCTGCACTTCTTAGTCACTGTAGAAATTACATGTGGTAAGTGCAGTTGTTATCATTGCTTCTCTTTCATTTTATTATTTAGCTATTAGCACCATCCTTTGCACCTGCGTGAAGCTTCCTTGATCACAAAAGTGGCTTCTGTCTCATTGGATTAAGTTCTGACTCCCCATCCCCTTGGCCATGTCAGATTTACCCGCGAGGTTTGCCATGCTATTAGAATGGGCTTTTTCTCTGAGTAGCTTGTGCTGCTCGTTCTCCTGGCTGCAGGGAGCTGCCTCTACTGTTGCTCAGGCACCGGAAACTTCTCTTCTGTTCAAAGTCTCTGGCAGCCCAGAATGACGCTCAATTAGGACACATAGCTCAAGGGCTACATGGGGACACAAACACTGGACTTGGCCTTAACTGATAAATGCTCCAAGAAGGGTCATAGTTAGAGAAGGAAAAGGAATTTCTTTTCCTCCTGTTAGATAGGCAAACATTAAAATGAAAGCAATTTTGTTGGTGATGCACCCTTCAGCATTGCTGGCAGGGGCGGGAGGGGGGTGCCTCCCTGCCAAGAGCAGCCGGCCTATGTCTGTGGGAACTGGCTCCCAGAGCACCCTGTCCACATCAAAACACAGTGGGAGAGTAAAGAAAAGCCACAATTGTAGCCTGAGTGGTATTGTGAATATGAACCGTTTGAACAAAATACTAAGATATTAAAATCAGGTTATACTCTATAATTTCAGGGAGTCACATTTAGAACAATTAATGAAAGCTAATGTCCAGTCAAGGCTGAATTCTATGAGGCCCAATATGGACTTGGTTGTGTCTCAGTGGGCTGGATGGACCCTGTACAGGAAGTTCCTGTAGGAGCTTTTTCCTATCTAAGTGGCATGCTTTTCTTTCTTTCTTTTTTTGTTTGTCCTTTTTGAGACCGGCCACACCGCGCTCAGCCAGTGAGCACTGTGAGCACACCGGTCATCCCTATATAGGATCCGAACCCACGGATGGGAGCGCCGCTGAGCTCCCAGCGCCGCACTCTCCCGAGTGCTCCACGGGCTCAGCCCGGCATGCTTTTCTTAAATGGGCATATTCCTCTATTCTCAAATTGCAAAGCGAAATGCTGATGGAATGAAAAATCTGTAAGAGGGGGCAATCCCATACACTACAGCATTCTGGGAGTGCCTTTTATTTTGAATTCTGGGTTAGAGTGGCATTTGTAAATAACGTGGCAAATTCCTTTCTTTTTTTTTTCCAAAGTGATGAAGATTCGATTATTGAATCTCACCCGTTATTTTTTCCCAAGATTATGAATAACAAATGGATTTGCACTAATGACATTTTTAGCATGGCTTCGTATAATTTTCATTGAATACTTTGTACTATTTGTATATTGACTCTTTACCCTGTTAACAGCTTGCTTTGACTTGAGAAAAATGTAACCCACATGCTGGGTTTTTTTTGCTTTTGCTTGGGAGTGGTTTTATAAATAAAGGAAAATGATGGTTGCATAAAAGTAAAGTTCAACATGAAATTACGGCTTCAGGTAGGGCAGAGAGTTCTACACCTTTCTGTGGGTTTACCAAGTCAATATTCCATCCCGTTGAGAATTAAAGGAAAAAAATACATACGTCATGAGAAAAGCATCTGGTTGCTTTTCTTGTTTTCCTAGTAAATAATAGTGAACACAATACTGCTATGGAAATAAACGTCTTAGATGGATATTTTTAAATTATCAAGAGTATCAAGAAATATGGTACATTAGGTAACCTGCAACAAATGGTTTTTCTATGAACCCAAGATTAGGAAAAATTATTGAAACCTCTAAAGAAATGTCCTATTTTAAAATGAAATTTTATTTTTAGAAGGCCTCCATTTTGTGTTCAGTTAAAAATTAGGTGGCAAGGCAGATAATTCTAAGCAAGTTATTTTTGTAGCTCTGCTCAGAATATCTGTGGGATGTTAGCTGACAAAAGTAGATTTTACCTGTTAGGTACTGAGATATAGGACAACTGCTCCTTACCACAAATTTGTAATGTTCTTCTATTGGCATCACATAGAGCCAACCCCACTATTGTGTTGAATACATAAACCTTGCTTTCTTAAGCCCTTAAATACTTCAAAAGGATTTCCAAGGTATTATAATACAAAGTCTTACTTTACATGAAAAAGCAAGAAGTTTGGACTGATAGGTCTGTGAATATATCTCCAAGGAGAGTTCCACCATGGTGGACCTGAAGGTTTGCTGCTTTGATCTTGTGGCTTGGGGAAGCATTTGTATGATCTTCCTGATGCCCTGAGTGTCCCCCGTCTCCTTTGGTCAGTCGTACAGTGGGGGCTTCGTGCACTGCCAGCCCTTGCCTGATGAGGAGCACCCCCCACCTGCCCCAGAGTGGTTTCTCACTGCTACAGATTTGAGTTACATCTGCAGATTGAGAGTTTTTAGGAAAGAAAGCAGACTCTTAGCTGTTGAGGAGTTTGTGAATTCAGCAACAGGCATCCCATTTGCAGATCCATTTGTCCTCTTCATGGACTAGCTATAAAGTTATGAGACACGTGTCTCCTCTGCTGGACTGCACCCCAGGCCAAGGCTTGGCTCAGTCTTCCTCCTGTCCCTGCTGTCCCCAGATCACTACTGCTGTAATCCAGCCTACGAGAGTAAGATGGAGAGAAAGGCCTGAGACAGGGATTTGAGCTGCTATTTAAGAAAGGAGCACATTGCTCCTACTGGTCTCTGAGATGGGTTGAAAGTGAAACAGTAGCTTATGTAATTCTCCCAGCATTGGAGGATGATGTCTGTTGTCACAGAAGTGTGGGAGGTTTGGGACATGACAATGTTCTTTTTTTTTTTTTTAGAAGATGACTGGTAAGGGGATCTTAACCCTTGACTTGGTGTTGTCAGCACCACACTCACCCAGTGAGCGAACCGGCCATCCCTATATGGGATCCGAACCCGTGGCCTTGGTGTTATCAGCACCACACTTTCCTGAGTGAGCCATGGGCTGACCTGACAATGTTCTTTAGTTTGAAGTATTCCCCAAATTTGGAGAGTTGCTTAGGTTATTCCCAGTAGAGAATTACTTAAGGACTGTGTTCTAAAATTTCTAAATGAAAACTCGTTCATTAAAATCAATAGGTGGGGATAAAATAAGTCTCCATGGAGGTTTTGTGTCTGAATGCTTGGGGAGAGTATAACCAAAATTAGACGTTTTGATTTAGACTTACTGTGTACATGAGGACATTATCACGAGTATCTTCCAACAGCACACTGCAGCATAGCATGGCTTTGTGTAACAGTCCCTGAGAGTAGAATGTTCTTAAACCATACACTGTTCCATCAGTTCTCTGTCCACTTTGCCCCACGCCTGAGAGTCTAAGTGCAGGGAAAGTTGTGGCGCCACCTGTGCCCGACGGAGAGGCGGCTGCTTCCCTCCTTCCCAGAGGAGCCTCTCCAGCTCCTTCACGACCTTCACAGGAAGCCTAAGTTTCCCTTCTACTTTGGTTTAGATGTAGGTCCTACAGCCTAGTCCTCATGTGACCAGTGACTATTCTGTTCATACAAAAGCTTTGTAATAAGAATGTCAATAAAAACTACTCCAAGGCTGAATTGATGGTATGGGGGCATCTATCTCTGTTCATTCATGCTGCTGAAACAAAATACCTGAGACTGGGTAATCTATAAACAACAGAAATTTATTTCTCACCATTCTGGAGGCTGGAAGTCCAAGATCGAGGCATTGCAGGTCTGGTGTCTTGTGAAGGCTTCTCTCTGCTTTCAAGAGGGTACTTTGTGGCTGTGTCCTCACATGGTGGGAGGCCTAAGTCAAAATGAGACTTAATCGCCTCCTGTAGGGGCCAAGGGAAGACATGCCTTTCATCACCTGAATTTTCTCTGAAAAAAATCACCCAATAAACAGATTAATGTGAAGAAAAGTCTAACAAATGTTATTATATCATAGTTTAACATGACACAAGAGCCTTCAGGCTGAAGACCATCATAATCTCTCAGAGCTGTGGTTTCCTCATCTGTAAGATGAGACAACAACATCTCCACATATGATTGTGAGAATTAAATAGTAATTCCCCTTCCCTATCTTATGCACTATAAATGGTTTTGTTTGTTTGTTTTTTTCCTTTTTGTCTTTTTTCGTGACCGGTAACGGGATCGCAGCCCTCGGTGTCGCGCCCACACTGCGCTCAGCCAGTGAGCGGACCGGTCTCTATATGAGATCCGAACCCTCAGCGGGAGTGCCGCCGCGCTCCCAAGCGCTGCACTCAACTGAGTGCGCCACCAGGCTGGCCCTTGTTTGTTTGTTTTAATTTGGGAATGTGAGTTAGTGTGTGTGTAAGCAAATTTTTTAAATGATGGCTTTTTTTTTTCTAAAAATGCGTATATTCATCTTTTTTTTTTGGACCAGTAAGGGGATCGCAACCCTTGGCTTGGTGTCATCTGCACCACGCTCAGCCAGTGAGCTCACCAGCCATCCCTATATAGGATTGGAACCCACAGCCTTGGTGCTACCAGCACTGCACTCTCCTGAGTGAGCCACGGGGCTGGCCTGTATATTCATCTTTTAACAAAAACTTAAGGATACCTCTGGGAGGTCAGCAATTCCAAATGTTTCACTATTTCTCTATTAAGTTGTTAAAACAACTTGGAACTTTATTATGGAGAACCTGGGAACCAGAAAGGTGCATTTGGAGGGAAAGACAAGAAGCCCGAAGGAATCCAGGTGTTGCAGATACAAGCCCTGGGTCGGCCGCCCTGCTGCCTTCAGCACCCGACTGCATAGATCCTGCATGTCATTTGCTGTTCTCTGTGTGTGCTTCCTTCCCCTAGAGGGACAGGGTATCATCTTGCTTATCTGTGGAACAAAAGGAAGGCAGATGCAGTTGAGTCTCGTTTTTTGCACAGCTACGTTTTATAAAGTCTCCACAAATGCCGAGCATGCTGCAAGGTGGAAGCCAGGGTCGACCAATCAGCACACAACCTTCCTTCATGTGTCTTTTTGTCTGAACACACCTTGTTTAGTACCTATTGAGCAACATTGAATTGACGGCCAGCAGCACTGTAACTCATGTCTGACGAAGCTTACCTGATACATGTGATTTCTCTGTGAGACACATCACAGCCTTCTTGAACTCAGGAACACTAGATAGCACTTCAGCACTACACAAGAGGGCCATTTAAAACAGCAAAATCACCAACAAAAAGCACAAAAATGTGAAGAATGTGGCACTAAATAGACTGCAAAAAGGATACTTTAAAAATTTTTAATATCTTTTTGAATTAGCATATATTGTACATATTAAATGGGTACAGTTATATTTTAATACATGTATATAATGTGTAATGATCAAATCAAGGCAATTTGCATATCCATCATTGTAAAAATATTTCTTTCTGATAAAAGCATTTGAGTTCCTCTCTTCTAGCCATTTGGAAACATATGATAAATTATTGTTAATTATAGATGCCTAGCACTACTGTAGACAACTAGAACTTATTCTTCCTATCTAGTTATAATTTTGTATCCATTAACCACCCTCTTTTTCAGGTAGTTCATTGCTGGTGTATAGAAATGCTACTGATTTTTTGTATGTTTATTTTGTGTCCTGCAACTTTACTGAATTCTTTTATCAGTTCTAAGAGTTTTTTGTTTTTTTTTTTTTTAAAGATGACCGGTAAGGGGATCTTAACCCTTGACTTGGTGTTGTCAGCACCACGCTCAGCCAGTGAGCGAACCGGCCATCCCTATGTGGGATCCGAACCCGGGGCCTTGGTGTTATTAGCACCGCACTCTACCGAGTGAGCCACGGGCCGGCCCAGTTCTAAGAGTTTTTTGATGGACTCTTTAGGTTCCTCTCTATATAAGATCATGTTGTCTGCAAACAGGGACAGTTTGACTTCCCCTTTTCCAATCTGGATGCCCATTATTTCTTTATCTTGCCTAAATGCTCTGACTAGGACTTCCAATACTATGTTAAGTAAGAGTGGTGAGAGTGGGCATCCTTGTCTTGCTCCTGTTCCTAGAGGAAAAGCTTTCAACTTTTCCTAGTTCAGTATGATGTTCACTGTGGTTTTGTCATGTATGGCCTTTATTGTGTTGAGATACTTTCCTTCTATACCTAATTTGCTGAGAGTTTTTATCATGAAGGAATGTTGAATTTTATTAGATATTTTTCTGAATCTATTGAGATGATCATATGGTTTTTGTCCTTGATTTTCTTGATGTGCTGTATCACATTTATTGATTTGTGTATGTTGAACCATCCTTGCATCCTTGGGGTAAATCCCAATTGAACACAGTGTATATTTGGATGTGCTGTTGAATTAAGTGTTCTTTTTATATTTTGTTGAGAATTTTTGCATGTATGTTCATCAGGGCCTATAGTTTTTTTTGTGGTGTGTCCTTGACTGATTTTGGTATCAGGGTCATGGTGGCCTCATAGAATGAATTTGAGAGAATTCTGTCTTTGACATTTTGGAATAGTTTGAGAAGAATTGCATTAATTCTTCTTTAAAAGTTTGGTAGAATTCAGCAGTGAAACCATCTGATCCTGGCCTTGTCTTTTTTGGTAGTTACTGATTCAATCTATTGTTATTAGTCTGTTTAAGTTTTGTATTTCTTTTTGGTATTTTGGTATTATTTTTGTCTGTTTCAGTCTTGGTAGGTTGTATGTATCCAGAAATTTATCCATTTCCTTTAGGTCTTTCAATTTGTTGGTGTATAGTTGTTCATAATAGTCTCTAATAATTCCTTGTTGGTGATATCAATTGTAATGTCTCCTTTTTCACTTCTGATTTTATTTATTTGGGTCTTCTATGTTTTTTCTTAATTAGTCTAGCTAATGATTTGTCAATTTTGTTTATCTTTTCAAAAACCACTTTTTGTTTTATTGATGTTTTGTATCTTGTCTCTATTTCATTAGTTCTGCTCTGTTCTATATTATTTCATTCCATCTACTAATTTTGGTATTGGATTGTTCTTGCTGTTCTAGTTTCTTGAGGTGTAATGTTAAGTTGTTAATTTGAAATCTTTCTACTTTTTTGATGTAAATACTATTGCTATAAAATTCCCTCTTAGAACTGCTTTTGTGGTGTCCCATAGGTTTTGGTATGTTGTATTTCTATTTTCATTTGTTTCAAGAAACTTTTTGATTTCCTTCTTAATTTCTTCTGTGACTCATTGGTTATTCAGGAGCATGTTTAATTTCCATGTATTTTCACAGTTTCCAGAGTTTCTCTTGTTATTGATTTCTAGCTTTATTCTGTTGTGATCTAAAAAGATACTTGATATGATTTCAATTAAAAAAAAATTGTTGAGACTTTGTTTTAGCTCATTTCTGTTGCTTATAACAGAATACCTGAAGCTGGGTAATTTACAATGAAATGAAATTTATTTCTTATAGATCAGAAGCTGGGAGGTCCACAGTCCAGGGAACATATCTGGTGAGGGCCTTCTTGTTGGTGGTGACTCTCTACAGCAATACAGTGTATCATATGGCAAGAATGGGCTGAGCAAGAGAGCTAACCTCTTCACTTGCTCTCCACTTAATGCCATTAGAACATTGACCATTACCATTGTTATCAGCACTGCACTCTGCTGAGTGAGCCACGGGCCGGCCCTCTAGTATATCCAATGTAAATATAGCTGCTGCTGCTCATTTTTGGTTTCCGTTTCCATGGAACATCTTTTTCCATCCCTTCACTTTTAGTCTATGTGTGTTTTTTCAGGTGAATTGAGTTTAGGAAGCATAAAGTTGTGTCTTGTTTTTTAATCCATTCAGACAGTCTGTACCTTTTAAATGGGGAATTTATTCCATTTACATTCAAGGTTGTTATTGAATAGTGTGGCCTTCTGATATTTTGTTAATTGTTTTATGATTGTTTTGTACATACTTTGTTCCTTTATACCTCTTCTATTGTTTGTTTTGAAGTTTTGTGGTTTTCTGTAGCGATAAGATGTAATTTCTTTCTCTTTCTCATTTGAATATCTTCTCTACCTTGATGTATTTTTATAATGGTAGTTATTGTTCTTTTGCTTCCAGAAGTAGGGCTCACTTAAGGAATTTTTGTAGGGCTAGCCTATTGGTAATGAATTCCCTCAGTTTTGTTTGTCTGGGAAAGACACTATTTCTCCTCATTTCTGAAGGATAGCTTTTCTGGATATGGAATTCTTGGCTGGCAGGTTTCCCTCCCTGCTCCCTAGCTGCGAATATGCCATTCTGTTCTCTCCTTGCCTGTAAGGTTTCTGCTGAGAAATCTGCTGTTAGTCTGGTGGGAATCCTCTTATAGGTGACTTGATGCTTTTCTCTTGCTGTTTGTAGAATTGTCTGTCTTTTGACTTTTGACAGTTTGACTACAATATGCCTTCAGACAGGACCTTTTTTTTTTTTTTTGTGACCGGGAAGGGGATCACAACCCTTGGTGTGGTGTCACCCGCACTGCTCTCAGCCAGTGAGCGCACTGGCCATCCCTATATAGGATCCCTATATAGGATCCAAACCCGCGGCCTCGGCACTCTCATTGCCACTGCGCTCCCAGTGCCGCACTCTCCCGAGTGAGCCATGGGGTCAGCCCAGACAGGACCTTTTTTGATTAAATATGTTTGCAGATATTTGAGCCTCTTGGATCTGGAAGTTCATATCTCTTCCTAAACGTGGGAAGTTTGAGGCTATTATTTTGTTAAATTGGTTTTCAATGCCTTTCCTGTTTTCTCCCCCTTCTGGAACACTTGTAATGCAAATGTTTATATGCTTAAAGTTGTCCCATAAATCTCATAGGTTTTCATCATTCTTTTTTATTTGGTTTTCTTTTTTTCTTTTGTTTGGGTAATTTCAAAAGACCTGTCTTCAAGTTCAGAAATTCTTCTGCTTAATCTAGCCTATTGCTTCTTCTTTGTATTTTTTAAATTTCATTTAGTGACTTTTTCAGTTCCAAAATTTCTTTTTTATGACATCTCTGTTGAATTTCTCATTTAGATCATTAATTGTTTTTCTGATTTTGTTGAATCATCTATCTGTATTCTCTTACATCTCACTTGAGTTTTTTTAAGATCATTATTTTGAATTTCTTTTCAGTCATTTCATAGATTTCCTTTTCCTTGGGGTCTGGTTATTGAAAATTATTGTATTCCTTTGGGCATGTCATGTTTCCTTGTTTGTTTTAATGTTTTTTTGTATCCCTACATTGATGTCTAGGAATCTGGTGGAAGAGTTGCTTGTAATTTTCTAAGGTTTTGAAAGGAGAGACTCTGACCTGTAGATGTGTTATATGGTGTCAGTTGAGTGGGCCATTTTAGGTTTGGTTCTGGTTGAGCACAATAGTGTAGTCTCTGTGTGATTTCTTTGACTATATTTAATGTCAAAGTTGTCTGTGAGTGCGTCAGTGTTGTAAGTTCTGGAGTCCTTGACAGCTCCTTGCTGTCAAGGAGTGATTGACACTAGGTTGGGTTGCTGGGGCTTCAGTTGGGAACTTGAGCCTCTGGGAGATGTGCTGGTGAACTCAACAACTCTTCAGCTAAAGTTTTTGATGCTGTATGGGGTTATTGGGGTTGCAGTCAGGTCTTTGGTGTTCTGGGAATGGTGCTGTAGCAATTAGCTGTTCCTCCACTAGAGTTGGGCCAGGGTTACAAGGGAAATGGGCAAATACGTGGATTCCTGGAAGAAGCACTGGGGTGCTTTGCAGCTCCTCAGCTGGAGTGGCTGACCCTGAGGGGAGGGTGTCACTGGGGCTGTGGCTGGGACCTTGGGTCCCCAGGAGAAGTGCTCAGGCATTCTGTTGCTCCTCAGCTGGAGTAGGCAACACTGAGTAGGGTCAGTGGGGTTGTAATTGAGATCTTAGGCTCCTGGGAGAAGTGTTGGGGTGCTCTGCTGCTCTTCAGCTGGAGTGGGTGACTCTGGGCAGGATCAGTGAGGCAGCAGTCAGGACACCAGACTTTTGAGAGAGATTCTGAGGTGCTCTGCAGCTTCTCAGCTGGAATGTGCAGCTCTGGGTGGAGCTGCTGGGGCCACAAGGTCCCACTTGTGACCCCAGAAGTGGCACTGGGGCATTCTGTAGCTCCTCAGCTGGAGTTGGAGACCCTAGGTGGGTTTGCTAGGGCCATGGATAGGGTTTTGAGCTCCCAAGAGAGATGCTGGGGCACTCTGTAGGTCCTTAGCTGTAGAGGGTGAATCTGGGTGGGGTTGATGAGACCTTGGGTGGAACCCTGCATCCCAAAGAGAGATGCTGGGGCACTCCAAACCTCTTCAGCTGGAATGGGCAGTTCTGAATGATGCTGCTGGGGCCATGCACAGGACCTTGTGCTCCTAAGAGAGCTCCTAAAGTGCTCTACAGCACCTCAGCTGGAGTGGGTAGCCCTCAGTGGGGTCACTGGGCCCTTGGTGAGACCCTACACCCCTGGGAGGGGCTCATGGGCAATTCACTGAAGACAGCAGCACTGCCAGTGATGGCAGAAGGCCCAGATCAGTCCGTTCTCAGGCTCTGAAAAGCATACACATTGGCTCCCTTAATTTTGAGCATTGCCTCCTCACTGTGCTGGACTGCCTGTTCTCAGGGGTGCAGGGTGCTATGCGGGTTTGGGTGTTGTAGTCATGATGTGATGGAATGTTGAGGGGCTCTCAAGGATGTGGAGATGCTAGGGCTATTGGGCCCCAGGGCAGAATGCACTCTGGTGTTGGCTCTGATCCCCAAATACTGACATGCTGTGGCAGCTTGGGTCCCAGAGGATGGGAGAGTCAAGTGTGTATTTCCTCTTCAGAATAAAGCTGTTGCATGGGCCCCAAGCTGCTCCATATACTGGGCTCAGAGCCTACAAGGGCTTTGTTGCTCTCTTGTAGCCAGGACTGCAGGCATCTGTGGTGGGGGTTTGGACTGCTGGGGACTTTTTGCTTACCTTTTCTTGCAGTAAGGGGTCTCTCATGGCTCTGAGCTGATCTCGGTTGGGTGCTTCACTTGTCTTTCCATGCTGCCACCCCAAGTCCCAGATCCTCAGGGGGTCTTCACTATTTTGGTGAATTCTGATGTTTTCTCTTAGACACCCAACTCAATGTGCAATTGCCTGTTTGTTGTTTTGGACTTTGTAACAGAGGAGAGCTGGACACCTCTGGTCACATCTTGAACTCCTCCTCCCCATGATGTCTGTTTATGGTATGAGCTGAAACAGGAAGGCAGAGCATCTCCTTGTTTGACCTCAGCTGGGTCAGGGGCCTGTGCTCAACACTGTGGTTGGCACAGTGTCATAGAGGGAACACTCAGAAGTTAGCCATTATTATCAAAGGGTGTGAAATTCCCAGGCAGGACAACTAATGGGTTGGCAAATCCTCTTGGGAGTTGGCAAGGGTACTGCTCTCTGAGTTGCTGTTTGGGGTGGCCCAGGCAAATGTGGGAAGATAAGCACTTATTATCTCACCATCAAAAAGCTTCTTTAGATACAGCATGTTTCCACATTCTGTTTGTAAGAAAAATATCCCTCCAAAGTACAAAGATGACCAATCTTTGCTTCTCTAAATTTACTTGTTGTCTTGACGTTGAGCCTGCCCCAGGCTTCCTAAAGGGCTTCTGTATGTCCCAGTTTATTTTTAGCTCTTACTTATGATGCAGGTGTGAGTTACCTCCTTGAGGCCTCTAAGCTGTGAACGTGCCTGGTGCTTAGCTTTTCCCACCTAAGCTATCACTGCTCTTCTCTAAAACACCAAGCACTGGTTGTAGTCAAGATGGCAGAATAGACAGTCCTCAGCGTCACTCTCCCCCACAAACCAACTAATTTACAATTATAAAAATGTAACATCAGCCCAGCTGGGTCCACTAGAGCTCAGGGGAAGAGGAGGAGAGACCTATGGAGTTCATGAAGGCAGGAGAAACCACAATGAGAGAAAGAAAAAACTGCTCTGAGCGTTTCAGGCCATGGCCGCTTTAAGGCTCCAGCTGGTGAGTGCATGGAGCAGGAGCTGGCAGAAGCCGCAGCTGTGCCCTTCGGATGGAGTTGCTTGGAAGCAGCAGGGGAGAAGAGGGCCGTGGTGGCCCCCAGGACAGCAGGACCACTAATAGGGTTCCCATGGATCTATGCAGGAGCGAGGAGCCAGAACAGCTGAAAAAGGGGAGCCATTCAGAGGCTGGTGAGTCATTGCAAGGGACCAGGCACAGGGCCCATCCCATGGGAAGTGTTTGGAGCATGGGCGGTGGGGGAAATAGGCCCACCCAGAGAACACTGGGACAGTCGATCTGCCCCTCAATCAGCTCAGGACCACTCAGAGGAGACCGGTCAGGAATATAGAATTGCATGGGGTGCAGTTTGATGAAAAGACTCTCGTATAACTTCGTAAACTCATGCCCAGATCAGAGTTTCTACACAACCCAGGTGCAACCAGACTCTGGAGAGCCGGAAGTACCTATAACACCAACCATTAAACCCTGAGCTGCACAAAAAGCCTTCCCTAGGGAAACAGCAGCAAAGCAGCAATTTAGCTCAACCACAGAGCTCAAGAACCGGTTCCCACAGGAAGTTCCTGTTTAAGAAGTAAGCAAAGGACAAAAAATTAGTTCTAGCCCAGGCACACCACCAGCACCTTGGGGCCCGCCAGGGGACATGAGGCATGGAGCCTGGGGATCGGACCCCACTCCCACATCCAGGCACACCACCAGCACCTGGGGGCCCACTCGGGGACCCAAGGCATAGATCTGGGGACCAGACACTCCCCACAACCAGGCACACTGCCAGCACCAAGGAACACACCAAAAACATTACCTCCATGTGGGTGGCCCACCACAGCCACCACCATAACCATGGCTGCCGTGAAAGCGGCTAGGTGCCACAACCACCACGCAGATGGTCTGCCAGCCACTGGAGTGCATTGACACAAGGAGAGTCACCAGCGGAGACGAAAGAGAAGGATGTGTCTCCACGAAGTCCATTCCAGAGTGATAGAAGAAGCATCTGCTCCATGATAATATTGGGGGACCTGACCACACCTCTCAGCATTGGACAGATCATCTAGGTAACAAATCAACAGAGTAACCATTACTCTTTCAGAAGGAAAGAAGAAATCTAGGGTCATTAAAGGCGGGGGGGGGAGGGAGAGGGGGATGGGGAGAGATTGGACAAGGGGAATAAAGAATAATTACGATTTGTAACAATATATATGCTAAAGAATAATTACGATTTGTAACAATATATATGCTGGTAATATTGATTTGATCAGCATATCTCAATGTTGAACTCCCAAAATATGTATAATCAATTTTGATTCAATAAAAATTTTAAAAAATAATAAATTAATTAAATTAAACACCACTTTGGTACTCTTTCTCATCCCTCTCTTCTGACAATGACTATGTACTTTCTTTAAAAAGGGATAAGTGGGCCGTCCCATGGCTCACTCGGTAGTGCGGTGCTGATAACACCAAGGCCCCGGGTTCGGATCCTATATAGGGATGGCCGGTTTGCTCACTGGCTGAGCGTGGTGCTGACAACACCAAGCCAAGGGTTGAGATCCCCTTACCGGTCATCTTTAAAAAAAAAAAAAAAAAAAAAAAAGGGATAAGTGCAGCATAATTATGTCTTTCCACTGTTTCTAATTTGATCAAACAGGGCCTCTTCATTTTGCTACCTTGCTTCTTAAAAGGGTCAGAGCTTTATACTAGCTTTTGAAAGTATTAAATCAAACAAAACATGAATCAACACATTAAAAGATGCTGTTTTTTTAGGATGATAAAACTTCTCTGATCTTCTAAGAGAAATATTGTGAATCTCCAAGAGAAGACCCATAAGAATCCCCTCAAGGGTGAGGGCCCTTTGGGGTTATCCAGGTAGCTCTTGGGTAGGGTGGAGGCAGAAAATGGTAATGGGGGTATAAAAGAAGATCCAGAAAGGAGACCTCTGAGCTAGAAACTTTCTCAAGAACAATAAGAGTGGGAGTTGGAAAGGGTCTGAAAGGGAACCAGAGGAGCAACCCTGGGGAGACTGGAGCCTTGGAGGTGCTGCTGGGGAAAGGGCTCGGTGTCCTTTACACACAGGGCTGGGCAAGGATTTCCTGTGCACAGGGTCCCAAGGATGCTGGCGGGGCTGGTTGAGCTTTCATAAGCTATTCTGATTTAGAGTCAAAAGCAAGTGGGTTGGATCCCAAGCTGGAAAGGTGCCCATGCGCTGTGTTCTAGACCCCAATTTTATTCTTCTTATTGTTGAAGAACAACACAAGTTGATATCACTGCCTTTCCAGGCATTTTACTGGAAAGTTGGGACGTTGACTGGGAATGAGTGGGGTCCCAAGAATTGGAATGGGAATATTTGGGTGGATTTTGATGAATATGAGAATCTTGAACATCCAAATTCCACGGCACCTTCCTCACTGTTAGAATTCAGTGCTCTTGTCCCATCTGAGGGATCCGCCTCCCTTTGTCGAAGACTTTGTAATGTTCTTGTTGAGGCAATTAGCTTATACGAACAAGTCATTCTCAAGACCCACCCGTCACCTCTTGCTGCCTCCAGATGCCCTCCCACAGTCAGATTCCCACACACCACAGAGGATGAATGTAAAAATATGACCTGGGAGAGAGGCACACACAAAGATTTTTCCTATGTGTTATCAGCAGACTCCTGAATAAAGTGTGTGAAAATGGATTTTATTGGTGTTAGACAAGGAGGAAAACAATATTGGATTGGGCTGAATTTATTGAATGAGTGTACTTAGCAGATATTCTGGACTCCACGTGTGAGCACAAGCAGCTGGGAGCCAACAACAGTTTGCTTTAGTTGGTGGGTACACCTAGCACCCTTTGTTCCTGGAGCCCTGCTCCTGAGGAGCAGCGGGCACTCAGGACTCCTCCTGGGAGCAGGGGTTTCCTCCCATCCTTTGCTTAGGGAAAGCTGTCCTGGATCAGACCCTTTCTGACTCTCTAGAGCAGACTACAAACATGCAATTTAGACAACTTGAAGAAAAAAAAAGATAGCTGGTGTAATTCGCGGCCACAGTAAATGAAGTCAAGGTCCATAATTTCCTCGGTTTAATGTAGAGGGTGGAATCTCAGGCTTGAGACAGAAATGAGGGAGTGGGCTCAAGCGAGACCCACTTACATCTTCTCGCTAGGTTCTGCTAGGAGGGCATTGAGAAACTTTCTTTACTAAAGCACGGAGAAATATATTAAGGAAGGGAACACCAGTACCCTGAAGAACTTGCACAAACCATTCCACTTGATAACGGAATGCTGCAGCACATGCCCAACCTAACGCCTCTCCTGCCCAGCCTGAGGGTGCTTCTGTGGTGGGCATCCTTGACCAGCATTCCAGAACCACTTTTAGTTAGTGCTTTCTCCTTGAGTTCCAGGAGCTCTGGAGAAGGTACTCATTTCAGGTGTGACCACAGGTGGCAAAGCTTCTCTGTACACATGAAAAGGAGAAAAATTAACTTATTATTTTTGAGATGTAAGTGAACTCCCAGCAAATCTAGGTAGTGTGTGTGTAGTCACGGGCAAGCAGCATGCCTCTGTCTGCACATGGTAATCCTCTCCCTGGAAGACCTTTACCCTCCTGGTCTGATGGTCTAAAACTTCATTTCTTTTTCAAGATTCAAGTCAGGCCTCATCTTCCCTAGGGAAAGTTTTTCTATATGTTATACCTTCACTGTCCTTCTCCTAGAAGATCAAGTATAAATATCTATCAGCACATTGTCATTGCTTATTGTCAACATGATTCTCTTTGTCCTTCCTACTGACTGCTTCCTCAAAGACAAAGACTGTTAGTGCTCAAAAATTGAGTTAGATGTAACAAGATGTAACAAAATCTTCTTTACAAAAAGGTGAATAATTCAGCAAAGTGGTGATTTTTTTTTTGGTTTTACTTTACTATTTGAGTTAAATGTTCAGATATGAAGTATCTGAAATATTGCATAGTTTGTTAAGAACTAATAAACAGATGACTGCAAAGGGGATGAAAAGAGAATGAAGGCAGAAGAAAGCCTCTATTTTGTCCCACTTTAAATCTTCTAATCTGTTTTCCTGCTGTGACCTACTTTTTAGTAATGTAGCCTTGGCATAAAGATAATCATATCAATATTTGAATTCATTCTTGTGTAGTAGAAAAAAATTTATAAGAAATGTAAAAGTAATTTAGCTTCCTTCCTATTATCATGTTTAACTTCTGTAATAAACTTGCTGGCATCAATAGAGACAGTGGATTAATTAAAGGCTACATTTTTCAATCCCTCATATGAGCAGTGTTTCCCCCCATGAAAAAGTGGGCAAGAGGGAAGAAACAGCATAATTTTAGTTCAAACAAAATTTTTTACTTATTGACAATCATTCTACATGGGTCTCAATGCACACTGGGGAACTGTAGACCCAAGGAAATTGTTGTTTCTGTTTGACACTGTACTGTGTGCAATTTAGAAATATTGGAAATAAGGACGGCACATAGCTTCAAAGGCCCAAATGAGTAATTTTAATCTTTCTTACCAGTAGTCAACTGGTCTAAAAAACAGATGTTCATTATTGATTAAAAATTTAATGGTTCATCTGCACTTAAATGCATGTTCGGCTGTTGTTGCATGGAGTGTTCTGTATATGTATGTTAGGTCTAGTTTGTTTGTAGTGTTATTCAAGTTCTCTATTATTGATCTCCTGTCTAGATGTTTTATCCATTATTGAAAGTGGGGTATTGAAGTCTCTATTATTGTATAACTATTTCTCCCATCAATTCTTCATATGTTTGCTTCATATGTTTTGGAGCTTCATTGTTTAGTGTGTGTATTCTTATAACTGTTATATTTCATTGTTGAATTGATTCTTTTATCAAAATGTAATGTCCTTTTCCTCTCTTGTAACAATTTTTGACTTAAATCTATTTTGTCTTATGTTAGTATAGACATCCCAGCTCTTCTGGTTACTATTTGCATGGAATATCTTTTTCCATCACTTCACTTTCAACCTACTTGTGACTTAGGTCTAAAGTGAGTCACTTGTAAGCAGCATATAGGTGGATAATGTTTTTAAATCCATTCTGCCACTCTTGGCCTTTTAATTGGTGCTTAATCCATTTACATTTAAAATGATTACTGATAATGAAGAATTTACTTTTGCCGTTTTGCTATTTGGTTTTCTTTATTTCCTTTTTTCTTCTTTAATTCTTTCAATATTGCCTCCTTTTGTGTTTGATTGATTTTAATTTCCTTTTCATTACCTTTTCTGTGTTTTTTCTTCATTTTTTTTATTAAAACACAATTATTAATTTTTAAAAATTAACTTAAAAAATTAACAGAAGGAGGTCCTCTCTTTAATTCTTTCAATATTGCCTCCTTTTGTGTTTGATTGATTTTAATTTCCTTTTCATTACCTTTTCTGTGTTTTTTCTTCATTTTTTTAATTAAAACACAATTATTAATTTTTAAAAATTAACTTAAAAAATTAACAGAAGGAGGTCCTCTCCTCTCATGAACTTTTCGTGGCGATGTATATTGATGTAAACTTCCCAAAGGGTAATTTGGTCCTCTCATGAACTTTTTGTGGCGATGTATATATATATATATATTTGTATTTTCTTAATTTTATTTTGTTGATATACAATGTGGTTGATTATTGTGGCCCATTACCGAAACCTCCCTCTCCCATCTCCCACCCAACAATGTCCTTTCTGTTTGCTTGTCGTATCAACTTCAAGGAA
>NW_007729096.1:471037-484015 GCF_000696425.1 Galeopterus variegatus
GGCGCGACACTGAGGGTTGCGATCCCGTTGCCGGTCACGAAAAAAGACAAAAAGGAAAAAACAAAACAAAACAACTTCCACAAGCCTGTTGGTTAAACTCTTCGTTGTGTTTTTTATTTCCCTGAAAAGCTTCTTCAGTTTGGCAAGTTCTGCTACATTTTTTTTCAGGGCATTGATTTCCTTGTACATTTCCTCTTTCAGGTCCTGTATACTTTTCCTCATTTCATCATGATGTCTAGCTGAGTTTTCTTGTATCTCATTCAGTTTCCTTAGAATTATCACTCGAAATTCCTTGTCAGTCATTTCAAGGCCTTCTTCTATAGGATCTAGAGCTTGAGATTTATCTTTTGGTGGTGTACTTTCTTGATTTTTTGTATTTCTGGTATCTTTTCTTTAATGTTTATTCATTGTGGCAGGGCATTTCACAGTCCACAGGTTTGACACCTTTGACTGACTAAGATGTTGCTGTGGTTGCCAATTTGGTATGGCTACCTCAGTGACTCCCTGTTCCGTGCGCTCTGGCCCGGGCTGCTGGGATGCACCCAAGCACCGCAGAGCGTGTGGTCTCTGCAGAGCTTCCCCTTCCCCTGCAGGATGACTCTCTGCTCTGTGCAGGCTAGGCCGGGCTTGGGATGGAGCCGGGTGGCAGTGGTGAAGCCTACCTGCTGCTGGATCACGTGGCGGCACTCCCCCCCCCCCACAGGGTGTGTGGACTCTACGGTGCTTCTATCTCCCATGCTGGATGACTCATTGCTCCGTACACATTGGGCTGGGTTGCTGGATTGCGCAGCAGCAGCAGCGTGGAACTCATGGAGTTCCCGCCTCCCCTGCTGGACAGTCTCCCCGCTCTGTGTGCACTGGGCTGGGCTGGGAATGATGCCGGGTGGCGGCAGTGAAGCCTATCTGTTGGATCACGAAGTGGTGGCCCCGCAGGGTGTGTGGTCTCCGTGGAGCTTCTGCTTCTCCCACTGGACGTCTCCCTGTATCGGCTGCGGGTTGATTCGCTTCCAGGGATGGGTGGATGGGGGCGGGGGGTCAGAAGCTGCCAGGGTCACCGCTGCAGCCCAGGGTGACACATGCCGGCTCAGGCCTCCATGTTTCCACGTCTGCGGCTGCGATGCAGGCCGTGGCGCTCCGGCGGGTCACGACCCTGGGTTGGGGGAAGATTCCCGGTTCTCGGCAGGGTAAAGACACCCTTTTGAAGCCGTTCCTTTGCGCCGATTCTGCTACAGCTGCATCTGGCGCAGGCCTCGGGCTGCTTCTACTCATGGCGGAAAAGTGGCAGGCAGCTCTCCTCTTCCGCCATCTGACCCGGATCTGTGGCGATGTATCGTGAACAGGCTCTTTAAAACAAACCCCAGAAGCCGCAGGGACAGCCAGGCGGCAGGCTGTGCGCTTTGCTGCGCTCGCTCCTGGCGTCTCCCATGGTGCTCGGCGGTGGCGGTGGCTGGGCCTGGGACCCGCTGGTAGGAGGCGGCGGCGGCGTCAGGGGGCTCCGGGCAGGGGGAGGTGGAGGGAGCGGGCGCGGCGGGTGCGATTCCGGGGCCCTTTTCTGTGTTTTTAAAAGTTATTTTCTTAGTGGTTACTCTGGGGATTAGAGTTAAATCTTAATACCAATATAGTTTGAATTGATACAAACTTAGCTTCAACAGCATACATTAACTGTACTCCTATCTAGCTTTATATTCTCCTGCATATTCTTGCCGTCACTAATTAGATTTTTATATGTGGGTTCCCATTAATATAGATAAGTTTATAATTATTGTTTTATGCATTCGTCTTCTAAATCATATAGGAAACACAAATTGGAGTTAACCGAACAATAAAATAACACTAGCTTTTCTACCTACTTATATATTTACTTTTACCAGAGATCTTTATTTCTGTGTATGGCTTTGAGTTATCAACCACCTAGGTTCCTTTCATTTCACTGTGTGTTCCGTTTAGAATTTCTTGTAGCTAAAGTCTACTAGTAATGAATTCCCTTAGCTATTATTTATCTGTGGATGTCTTAACTTCTCCATCATTCTTGAAGAATAGTTTTGCCAGATAAAAAATTCCTACTTAACAATCACTAAAAGAAAAAAATATAAATAAATAAAATCCCTAACTGGACAGTTTTTTTCTTTCAGTAATTTAAATATATCATCCCACTGACTTGTGGCCTTCATGGTTTCTGGTGAGAAATTGCCTGCTAATCTTATTGAGGATTCTTATGTGTTATAAGTTGCATCTCTCTTGATACTTTCAATATTTTCTCTTTATCTTTGGCTTTGATTGTATGATTATGATGTGTCTTATCATGGATCTCTTTGAGTTTATCCTGCTTGGGGTTTGTGGACCTTCTTAAATGTGTAGATTCATCTCTCTCATCAAATTTAGGAAGTTTATGGCCATTATTTCTTCAAATATTTTCTGAACACTTTCTCTTCTTTTACTTCTGGGCCTTCATTAATATATATGTTGGTACACTTGATTGTGTCTTGTAGATTCCTTAGACTGTTCATTTTTCTTTATTCTTTTTCTTTCTGCTCCTCAGACTGGGAAATTTAAACTACTCTATACTCAAGTTTGCTAATTTTGTCTTCTACCTGCTAAAATCTGCTGCTGGACCTCTCTAGTGAAATTTTCATTTCAGCTATTGTACTTTTCAGCTCCAGAACTTCTATTTGGTTCCATTTTATAATTTATACCTCTTTATTAATATTCCCAACAGTTCATGCATCATTTTTCTGATTGTCTTTAGTTCTTTGTACATGGTTTCTTTCAGCCTCTTGAGCACAATTAAGACAGTTAATTTAAAGTCTCTGTCTAGTAAGTCTGATGTCTTGGTTTCCTCAGGGATATTTACTGTTGATTTCTTTATTCCATTGTGAATGGGCCATACTTTCCTGTTTCTTTGTATGCTTTGTAAATTTTTGTTAAGAACTAGGAATTTTGAATACTGTTATATGGTAACTCTGAAAACTAGATTCTCCTCATTTCCCAGGGATTGGTGATGTTTCTTATTGAGTGGTGCACTTGTCTCTGTAGTGACTTTTCCAAGAATAGATTATATAGCCAGACATAAAACAATTCTCGACATATTTTAACAGATTAAAATAAGACAGAGTATTTCCCTGGACCACAATAGAATGAATCTAGAAATGAATAACATAGGAAAACTGGAAAATTCACAAATACATGGAAATTACACAACATACTCTTGAGCAACTGATGAGTCATAGAAGAAATCACTAAGCAAATTAGAAAATACATTGAGATCAATGAAAACAAAACCACAGCATACCAAAACTTGAAAGTAGTGCTCAGAGGAGGATTCATCACTGTAAATGCTACATTAAAAAAGGAAGATTTCATATCAACAACTCAACTTTACACCTTTTGAAAAAGAGAAGAGCAAACTAAACTCAAAGCCAACAGAAGAAAGGAAAGATTAGAGCAGAGATAAATGAAATAGAAAATAGAAAAACAATAGAAAGAATCAATAAAATGAAAAGTTATTTTTTTGAGATCAACAAAATTGACACTTAACTAGACTAGGAAAAAAAAAGTACACATGACTAGAATCATAAATGAAAGAGAGGACATTACTACCAATCTTGTAACCTTCTACAACTAGCCGAAACAGGTTTTATTTTCCTATCTCAAGTTATTTCAAAGTTATCTTGTAGGGTGTAGCCTGAGCATGCACTGAAAGAGGACCTTGCCCTGCAGATGACCTCAGGGACCTGAAGATTCTTTACCAATGGACTGGATTCAGAATCAACTAATCAGCTCCTAACTTTATCAGCCTATTATTCCTTGCTATGTCATCAAGCCTGACTTGGATTTAGCCAATGAGTGATCCTGAATGCCCCTCAAAAACCTGTTCACACCAAGGGCTCAGTCTGAGGCCCTGGAGGGAACCACCCACAGCCCCAGCAGGCATTGAGGTGAGCTGAGACCCGCACAGTACAGGGGGCTTAGTCATTGGCCACAGAAAGCTGGAACAGGAGCCGAGGTGGTGTAATATAGCCACTGCCACACCTACTGTCACTGCAAGGACAGTTCACCACCATAGTAGCAGCCAGGGCAACTCTACAGGCAACCTGCCACTCACTAAACTACATTGATAAGAAGAGTCACCAGTAGAGCCTACAAACAGAGGAGGAAGTCTTCATCCTCACAGCTAACCTCAGAGTAATAGAAGAAACAAGTCCTCTACCAGATGACCAAACATCAACAAAAATATACTGGAACTACAAACAAGAAGATATGACACCACCAAAGGAATATAGTAATGCTCAAATTTCAGACCCCATAGAACAGGGAATCCTTGAAATGTTTGAAAAGGAATTCTGAGCAATGATCTTAAAAAAACTCAGATAAAAGAAGACTCAATTAGAGAACACAATGAAACCAGAAAAAATACCCAGAATATGAAGGAGGAAATTTACAAAGAGATTAATACCTTTAAAATGAGTGTAGAAGAACTCCTAGAAATGAAAGATTCACTCAATGAAATAAAAAATGCAACAGAGAGCTTGAGCAGCAGGATAGAGGAAGCAAAAGAAAGAATTTCAGGGTCAGCCTGGTGGCACACTCGGTAGAGTGCGGCGCTTGGGAGTGCGGCGGTGCTCCCACCGAGGGTTCGGATCCCATATAGAGACCAGTCCGCTCACTGGTTGAGTGCGGTGTGGGCGCGACACCAAGGGTTCAATCCCATTGCCGGTCATGGTACGGGCATGACACCGAGGGTTGTGATCCCGTTACCGGTCACGAAAAAAGACAAAAAGGAGTGTGGGCGCGACACCAAGGGTTCGATCCCATTGCCGGTCGTGGTATGGGCATGACACCGAGGGTTGTGATCCCGTTACCGGTCACGAAAAAAGACAAAAAGGAAAAAAAAAGAAAGAAAGAAAGAAAGAAAGAATTTCAGATCTCAAAGACGGTCTTTTCAAAATAACCCAGGCAGACACAAAAAAAAAAAAAAAAAAAAAAGAATTTAAAATAATGAAGAAAATCTAAAGGAGATAGCAAACAACCCCAAGCACTCCAACATCCAAATTGTTCCAGAAGGGGAGGAGAAAAGAAAAAGTATTGAAAGCCTGTTCAAGGAAATAAAAACAGAAAACCTCCCAGGTGTAGAGAGAGATGCTGACCTTCAGATCCAGGAAGCTCAAAGGTCCCCAAACAGATTCAATTCAAAAAGATCCTGTCCAAGGCACATTATAGTCAAATTTGCAAAGCTCAAAGACAAAGAGAGAATTCTAAAAGCAGCAAGAGAAAAGCGTCAAGTCACCTATAAGGGAACCTCCATCAGACTAACAGCAGACTTCTCAACTGAAACCCTACAGCCAGAAGAAAGTGGAATGATATTTTCAAAATACTAAAATAAAAGAATTGCCAGCCAAGAATTCTTTACCCAGCAAGGCTCCCCTTCAGAAATGAGGGAGAAATAGTGTATTTCCCAGACAAACAAAAATTATGGGAGTTCACCACCACATGACCAGCCCTGCAAGAAATTCTCAAGGGAGTCCTTCATCTGGAATCTGAATAATGATGATTATTATCATGGATACACAAGAAAGAGCAAAACCCGCCATTAAAACAAAATTGCCAGTGAGAAAGAGAAAGAAAATAAATCATACCACCTCAAGTTTCCAACAAAATTGAAGAGGAGAAATAAAAGGGGAAGTGATGATCAAAAGATATTTAAAATATCTAAACAAAAGCAGTTAAGTGACAGGAACTAAACAATACCTGTCAATAACTACCCTAAATGTGAACAGATTAAATTCCCCATTCAAAAGACACAGACTGACTGACTGGATTAAAAAGCTAGACCAAAATATATGCTGCCTTCAAGAAACCCATCTCACCTGTAGAGACACACACAAACTAAAAGTGAAGGGATGGAAAAAGACATACCATGCAAATGGAAACCAAAAACGAGCAGGAGTAGCTATTCTTATATCGGATAAAATAGACCAAAAAACATAAAAAGAGACGACGGCTACCATATAATGCTAAAAGGATCTATCCAGCTAGAAGACATAACAATCATAAATATGTGTGCACCCAATACTGGAGCACCCAGATATATAAAGCAAATACTCTTAGACCTGAAGAAAGAGATAGGCACTAATATGTTAAGAGTGGGTGACCTGAACACCACTCTCTCAGTATGGCACAGATCTTCCAGGCAACAAATCAACAAAGAGACACAGGACTTAAATTACATCTTAGACCATCTGGATCTGGCAGATATATACAGAACATTTCACCCAACAACTAAAGCATATACTTTCTTCTCATCAGCACATGGGACATTCTCCAGGATAGACCACATATTAGGTCACAAATCTAGTCTTGGCAAATTTTTAAAAAACTGAAATCATTCCAAATATCTTTTCAGACTACAATGGACTAAAACTGGAAATTAATAACAAGCAAAACCCTGGAAACTATACAAATACATGGAAACTAAACAATAGGCTCCTGAATGACCTATAGGTCCAAGAATAAATTAAACAGTAAATCAAAAAATTTCTTGAACCTAATGAAAATAAAGATAGATCATTCTAAAACCTGTGGGATACTGCAAAAGCAGTACTAAGAGGGACATTTATTGCAATAAATGCTTACACTGAAAGAATGGAAAGACTTCCAAATAAATGACCTAATGCTATGCCTCAAAGAACTAGAAAAACAACAACAATCCAATCCTAAAGGTAGTAGACAGAAAGGAATAATTAAGATCAGAGCAGAACTAAACGAAATAAGGACCCAAAAAACAATAGAAAAGATCAAAAAGCCAAAGAGTTGTTTTCTTGAGAAGATAGATAAAATAGACAAATCATTAGCTAGGTTAACAACAACAACAACAACAAAAAAATAAGTAAAAGAAGAAGAAGAGAGAAGACCCAAGTAACAAAAATCAGAAATGAAAAGGGAGACATTACAACTGATATCACAGAAATACAAAGAATCATTAGAGACTATTATAAACAAATGTATGATGACAAATATGAAAACCTGGAAGATATGGGTAAGTTCCTGGATACATACAAACTACCCAGACTGAACCAAGAAGAGAGAGAAAACCTGAACAGACCAATAACAAGAAACTAGATTGAAGCAGTAACCAGCTATCTTCCAACAATGAAAAGCCCAGGTCTGGATGGCTTTACAGCTGAATTATATCAAACCTTTAAAGAGGAATTAATACCAATTCTCAAACTATTCCAAAAAATTGGAACAGAAGCCATTCTCCCAAACTCATTCTATGAGGCCAACATAACTCTGATACCCAAACCAGATAAAGACAGAAGAAAAGAAAATTACAGGCCGATATCCTTGATGAACATAGATGCAAAAATCCTCAACAAAATATTAGCAATCAGAATACAGCAACACATCAAAAAAATTATACACATGATCAAATGGGATTCATCCCTGGGATGCAGGGATGGTTCAACATATGAAAATCAATAAATGTGATATATCACATTGACAAAATCAAGGCCCAAAGCATATGATTATCTCAATAGATGCTGAAAAAACATTTGACAAAATTCAAATCCCTTCATGATAAAGACTCTCAACAAATTAGGTATAGAAGGAAGTATCTCAACACAATAAAAGCCATCTATGACAAGCCCACTGTCCGTGTCATTCTGAATGGGGGAAAACTGAAGGCTTTTCCCATAAGAACAGGAACAAGACAAGGATGCCCACTCTCACCTCTTCTATTTAACATAGTACTGGAGGTACTAGCCAGAGAAATTAGTCAAGAGAAAGAAATAAACAGCATCCAGATTGGAAAAGATGAAGTCAAACTGTCCTCATTTGCAGATGACGTACTATATATAGAAAAACCTAAAGACTCTATCCAAAAACTCCTAGAGCCAGTTAATAATTTCAGTAATGTTTCAGGATACAAAATAAATGCTCCCAAATTACTTGCATTTATATTCTCCAACAATGAGCTAACAGAAAGGGAAATCAAGAAAGTAAGCCAATTTACAACAGTCATGAAAAAAATAAAATACCTAGGAATCAATTTAACCAAGGAGGTGAAAGATCTCTACAATAAGAACTACAAACCACTACTGAAAGAAATTAAAGAAGACATAAAAAGATGGAAAGACATTCCAGGCTCTTGGATTGGAAGAATTAACATTGTGAAAATATATATACCACCCAAAGTGATCTACAGATTCAATGAAATCCCCATCAAAATACCAATGACATTCTTCAGAGAAATGGAAAAAACAATCTTAGCATTTATATGGAACAACAAAAGATGCCGAAGCCAAAGCAATCCTGAGCCAAAAAAATAAAGACAGAGGCATAACATTACCTGACTTCAAGTTATACTACAAAGCTATAGTAACCAAAACAATATGGTACAGGCATAAAATTAGACTCTCAGACCAGTGCAGCAGAATAGAGAACTCAGAAATCACCGCTCAGGCTTACAACCATCTGATATTTGACAAAGGCAACAAAAACATACATTGGGGAAAAGACTGCCTCTTTAATCAGTGGTGCTGGGAAAATTGGATATCCATATGCAGAAGAATGAAACTAGACATGCACCGCTCACCATATACCAAAATCAACTCAAAATGGATTAAGCATAAGACCTGAAACTGTAAAGTTACTAAGGGAAAGTATCAGTGAAACACCTCAGGAACTTGGTCTGGGCACAGACTTTATGAACATGAGCCTGAAAGAACAAGCAACAAAAGAAAAAATAAACAAATGGGACTATATCAAACTAAAAAGCTTCTGAACAGCAAAGGAACAAATCAGCAGAGTGAAATGACAACATACAGAGTGGGAGAAAATTTTTGCTAACTATGCACCGACAAGGGATTAATTTCCATAATATACAAAGAACTCAAGCAATTACACAGTAAAAAGCAAATAGCCCAATTAAAAAATGGGCAAAGGAGCTAAATAGACATTTTTCAAAGGAGGACATACAAATGGCCAACAGGTACATGAAAAACTGCTCAACATTGCTAGTCATCAGGGAAATGTAAATTAAAACCACATTGAGATATTTCACCCTAGTTAGAATGGCTATAATCAAAAAGATGAAGAATAACAAATGCTGGTGAGGGTGTGGAGAGAAGGGAACATTCCTACACTATTGGTGGGACTGTATATTAGTACAACCACTAGGGAAAACAGTCTGGCGGTTTCACAAATGACTACAGATAGATCTTCCATACGATCCAGCAATCCCACTTCTAAGTATATACCCAGAGGAATGGAAATCATCATGTCAAAGGGACACCTGCACTCCCTTATTCATCGCAGCTCTGTTTACAATAGCCGAGATATGGAACCAACCTGTATGTCCATCGATGTATGATGGGATAAGGAAACTGTGGTTTATATACACCATGGAATTCTACACTGCCATAAAAAAGAATGAAATTCTTCTATTTGCAACAACACGGATGAGCTTCGAGAAACTTATGTTGAGTGAAATAAGCAAAGCACAGAGGGATAAATACTGCATATACTCATAAGTGGGAGCTGAGAGAGAAAGAAGGAAAGAAAGACCACGGTGGTGTGTTGGACTTGCAGCAGGAGAGAACATCCTTAGGGATATAAAGTGGAGTAGGGAAAGGGGGATGGGGAGGGAAGTTGGGGATAATTGGGTGTGGGTCATTGGGTATAATTGCAATTTGTGGTAATGGGCATGCTGCCAGTATGGGTCTGGCCATCACATCTTTGGTGTGAGTGGTGACAATCAGCCTTGTATCCCACGAATATTCATAACCAATTTTTAAAAAAAGGCCTGTTCATCTCCTGGTTTGGGTTGGTTCAGCTTCAGGTCTGGGGAGACAGATTTGAGAGCTGTATATCTGGTCTTCACACAAGATGACTTCATGAATAAAGCCTTTCTTCTTCCAAAAGCTGGTTCCATAATATTGGCTTCTGTGTGCATTGGCTATTTAGCCCTTGCTCAGTAACAACCTGACAGAAATTAAAAGGATTAGAATAGAGTACTGTGAACATTCTAGCTAACACATTAGACAATCTAGATGAAACTGACAAATTTCTGGAAACACACAAGTTACCAATACTGATGCAAGAAGAAATAGAAAATCTCAACAGACCTATAACAAGTAGAGATTGAATCAATATAAAAAATTCCCCCCAAAAGAAAAGCCCAGAACCAGTTGGTTTCACTGATATATTTTATCAAACATTTAAATTAGATAACACCAATTCTATGAAACTCTCCCAAAAAACAGAACAGGAGGAAACACTTCCTAACACATTCTATGGGGTTAGCATAATTGGAGACCAAAGCTAGAATAGATACTCCACAAAAAAACTACACATCAACATCTCTTATGAATATACTGTATTAGCATCCTAAGACTACAGTAACAAAGCACCATAAACCGAGTAGCTTAAAACAACAGAAATTTGGGCCTGCCCGGTGGCGCACTGCTACAGTGCACCGCTTGGGAGTGCGGCGGCGCTCCCGCCGAGGGTTCGGATCCCACATACAGACCAGCCGCTCACTGGCTGAGCGAGGTGTGGGCGCAACACCGAGGGTGGATTAGGGGCTCACTCAACTCCATTATGACCTCATCTTAACTAATTAGATTCACAATGACTGCATTTCTAAATAAGGACACATTCATAGGTACCCAGGATTAGGGCTTTAACATATCTTTTTTGGAGGGGCGTAATTCAATTTATAATGTATAGATACAAAAATCCTCAACAAAATGTTAGCAAACATAATCCAAAAAAGTACTTTAAAGGTTTATACTTCATGACCAGGTGGGATTTATCCAAGGTATGTGAAGGTGATTCAACATAAGAAAATCAATCCAGGTAGTACACGTATTAATAAAATGAATGAAGAAAACTTCACATGATCACCTCAATATATGCATAGAAAGCATCTGGCAAAATGTGACATCCTTTCATGATTAAAAAACCAAACAAATGAACGAACATAAAAACACAGCAAACTAGAAACAGAAAGGAACTTTCTTAACATCATAAAAGACATTTATGAAGAACCCACAGCTAATATCATACACAATGGTGAAAAATTGAAAGTCCCCCTGAGGATCAGAAGTAAGGCAAAGATATTTATTTTCACTATTGCTATTCAACATTGTACTGGAATTCCAAGCTAGAGCAATTATGCAAGAAAAAGAAATAAAAGGCATCCAAATTGGAAAAAAGTAGAGTGATCTCTATTTGCAAATGATTCTACATATAGAAAATCTCAAAGAATCCACAAAAAGCTACTAGTGCAAATAAATTTATCAAAATTACAGGGTACAAAAATAATGCACAAAAAATTGTGTTTCTATACATTAGTAATGAACAATCCAAAAAGAAAATTAAGAAACAATTTTATTTATAATAATATCAGAAAATACCTAGGAACAAACTTAACCAAGGAGGTGAAAGATTTGTATCCTGAAAACTACAAAATATTGCTGAAAGAATTTAAAGATGACCTAAATAAATAGAAAGATATCCCATGTTCATGAATTGGAAGAATTAATATTGTTAAGATGGCAGTACTCCCCATGTGATCTACATATTCAATACAATCTCTGTCAAAATTCCAATGGTCTTTTTGCAGAAATGGAAAAGCTGATAATCAAATTAATACAGAATTGCAAGTTGCTCCAAATAGCTAAAGCAATATTCAAAAAAAGAAAAAGTTGGAAGACCCATACTTCTCAATCTCAAAACCTACTGTAAGCATCAGTAATCAAAACAGTGTGGTACTGTCATAAGGATAGACATATGGACTAATGGAATAGAACTGAGTCCAGAAGTGAACCCATACATTTATGGTCAGTTGTTTTTTGGCAAGGGTGTCAAGCCTATTCAATGTGAGAAATAATAGTTTCTTCTACATCAGTTTCTAGGACAACTGGATTATCCACAGCAAAAGAGTAAAGATGGATCCCTCCTTCACTCCAGATATAGAAATTGACTCAAAATGGATCAACCACCTGCATATAAGAGCCAAAACAAAACAACTCATAGAAAAAAATGTAGAGGTAAATCTCTATGACTTTGGATATGTCAATTGACCCTTAGAGTCGACATCAAAATATGAGCATCAAAAGAAAAAATTAATTGGGGTTCATTAAATTAAAAACTTTTGTACATCAAAAGACATTATCAAGAAAATAAAAAGACAACCAACAGAATTGGACCAAATATTTGTGAATCATATACTCATAAATGTTTAGTATCCTGAATATATAAAGAACACTTACAACTAGACAACAGAAAGACAACTAACCGAATTTAAAAACAGGCAAAAGATCTGAATAGACCTTTCTCCAAAGAAGATATGTAAATGCCCAACAAGTACATGAAAAGATATTTAACATCCTTGGTCATTAAGAAAATGCAAATCAAATCTTCAATGAGATACCACTTCATATCCACTAGGGTGGTAATAATAATATTATTAATAATAATACCAAGTGTTTCCCGGGATGTTGGGAAATAGGAACTTGCATACATTGCTGGTGAAAATGTAAAATGGTACAGTCACTGTGGAAAACAGTTCAGCAGTTCCTCAAAAGTTAAATACAGAAATGTCATATGATCCAGCAATTCCACTTGTGCATATATGTGTATATATGCACACACATACATATATATGTATATACAAAGAAATGAAAACATATATCCTCACAGAAACTTGCACATGGATATTTGTAACAATATTATTCATTATAGCCAAAATGTGGATATGACTCAAATGTTAATCAATGAATGACTGGATAAATAAAATGTGGTTTATTCATAGAATGGAACGTTGTTCAGCCTTAAGAAAGAATTAAGTACGGCCGGCCTGGTGGTGCACTGCTACAGTGCGCCACTTGGGAGTGCAGTGGCGCTCCCGCCTAGGGTTCGGATCCCATGTACAGACCGGCCGCTCACTGGCTGAGCGAGGTGCGGGCGCAACAC
>NW_007729096.1:484949-493643 GCF_000696425.1 Galeopterus variegatus
TGGGACTCTTTGGCCATTCTCCAATCAATAATGGACAATTACAACTTGTCTTTGATGTTTCCTTTTCATTTGAGAGCTAAAGTATATAGCAGTGTCCAGTTGACACAAGAGCCAAGAGGGCGGCAGGACATTACCCTGGTGCTGTCTGTGCTTCAGGCACGTTGCTCAGCTGTTTACACATGACATTTCATTTTTATACCAAATCCTAAGATAAATATTATCCCTGATTTATAAACATGATCAAAAGTCTAGTTCCACAGTGGCCTGAGGACACACAGCTGGGATGGAAAAATCCAGATTCAGACTGAGGTTTACATGTCTCCAAAGCCAGTGTTCCTTCCACAAGTAATACTGTCATCCTAGCAAGTTCCTTGCAGTTACTGTCTATGAGGGATGTGTCTTTTGTTAAGTAAGGCCATTATTGTACCACACTGAGTGAGGCTGAGACTTTCCAATTAGAGATGAGTGTTTATAAAACCCAAGCGTTTTCTGCTACTGATGCTTATAATAAACTTACGAGACTTTAGACCAAAAGAGAGATGATTGTGGTTGCAAGTGGTGAAATCAAGTTAATAGACTTGTCAGTACCATTTCTGTTTCACTATTGGACCTTCTAGGATTGTGGGAAATGCACTAGCACCAGCCACTTTATGAATCTGTCAGCCCATCTCCCTGAGAGACGGTCCCCTCGGGGGGTTTGTGGCAAGGGCTGCCCCTCTCTAGGGGTGTGCCAGCCCTTCATCTGCTCCTCTCAGGCAACTGCGCCATAGTATGGCAGCCATGTTTCAGAGTGGCTGCTGCACAGCAGGGCAACCGAGACAGGAAGGATGCAGCCAGCGGATGCCAGGGCAGTGATGCCTGGGCTCCTGGATGTCCAGTGAGTGCACAGTCAGAAGAAGTCATGGCGGAGGAGTGGGATGGCCTGAGAAGGTGGGAGAAATGGCACCTGATCTCAGGTGAGCGGCTCACTCTCTAGTAACCTGCTGTGGTCCCTTCATTCCTGGTGTTTTACAGACTTTCTTGGGTTGCACCCCTTTCAATGTAAAAACACATCAAGGAGGGGCATTATCAGCTAGCACCTGAATCACCAAAGATGGATCCGTGGAGGCTGGAAAGGAGCCCCTGGGCACAGGAGCCTTTGAGAAAGAAAAGCAGCCCTTGAAGGCAGAGAAGGGGGAGAAGGGACCGTGCCCCAAACAACTTCATTTGTTTTATGGTATTTTAGACCTTTCCTGTACATGCTGCTCAAGATCTGCTCTGTGCTACATCTGGCATGTGAGACTAGTCTACCTGTGAAATTGCTTGTTTTGTCATTTTACAATGGCTGTAGACCACACCTAAGAGTGAATATACAAACGGACAATGGCCAGATTGTATGTGATAACAGAACTCTGATCCCCAGCCTGAGAAGCCAAACCATGTCCTGTGCATCTTTGGTCCAGAACTTCAGGATTTGGTCAGGGACTGCAGTTTCCACCTCACAGAAAGCCAAGTATTCTCCCCAAACCAACCACACCAGATGCCCCACTGTCACCTGCAGCTTTCCAGGCCATAGCCTCCTGTCAGGGCCCAGCCAGAGCCTCCATTATTCTGCTATGAGGTTTTCCCATTCCCCAGCCTGCCGTGAGTCCGTCGCAAACCCTGAAGAAGCAGCCTCTGCCTGGCCTCATTTGGGCAGCATTCACCGTCAGGGCCCAGCCAGAGCCTCCATTATTCTGCTATGAGGTTTTCCCATTCCCCAGCCTGCTGTGAGTCCGTCGCAAACCCTGAAGAAGCAGCCTCTGCCTGGCCTCATTTGGGCAGCATTCACGTTTCCCTGCAGTCATCGTGAAGGCCCCTGCAGGATCCTGTGTGCACTGCCTATCACCTCAGACCCCAACCTCTGACCAGCTGTGGTGCTCACAGAAAGCCCCGTGCTGCTCAGGGTCTGTCACGGTGCCGACGCACTAAGTCCACACCAGGTCTGCACTCTCTCTGGGTTGAGTTCCTTGGCCACTCATTTTCTGTGTGGTACTTGGTTGCTATTGGTTCCCAGTTGCTCGTCATCACTGGCAGAAGCAGGGTACTCCTGTTCCTCTCTTCTCCTGTCTTGTGGGTAACTCTTTTGCGTTGTGCTTTCTAAAAGTGTTGTTAGTCTGAATAAGGAGAATCATAAGGTAGAACGCAGCTTTAGACCCTATAAGCCTGTTGCTGAGCCAGGCTCATAAACCAGTGAGTTTGCAGTTCTCATCAGATCAGCACTTGTATTAACAAACTTCGCCATGGATCACCAATAAAACTGGATGAGGCTCTTCTTCCGTTTCAATTATTTGTCCTGACAGCTTGGCTTTTAGAGTATTCTCTGATTTTCTGTCTGCTTAGGGGTGGGGGTACTGGTGCAGGTTGTTGGGTCTATGTGTGAAGGTGGCTTGGGGGTCTCAGTTTGGGGGCCCGAGGCGCACACACGCATGAGCATTACGTTCCTATCGGCCATCAGCTCCCGCGGGTCATCTACGTCTGGAACCTCTTTTAGGAAAAACTCCTCTTACAGGTACTCTCATTACAACCCTAATTCTCCTGCTGGTCTTCCTAAGTGGCATAACTTCACCAAGGATGATTTGGGCATTTAGTGGCAACTCTGGGAATATTTGGCTTGAAAAAATTTGTTCATTTGAGAGGTTCTTTAGAAAAGAAGGGAATAAGACTTCTCGGGCCCAAATGGGCAGCGGATTTTGATTAGCATGCAGAGGCCTCCAAATGACATTCTGAATGAAAAATTATTTTGCTAAGAGATTGTTTGACCAAAGCTAAGGAACAACCTGACAAACTTAAGCAACAACCAGCTGGATTCATTTCTCTGGCTAGTGCTCCCCCGCCTTGTCCTCCAGCTGCCCTCTGTCCAGCTCCCTTCCTTCCCATTTCCTTCCCAGTTCTCTGCTTCCGCACCTCCATCGACTCCTCCATCTCCTTCCCCTTGGCCAATAGCTCTACTAAAACCCCAAATGTCAGTTACCTACAAGTATTTTTTCCTTCCCTAAGCCAAGTCCACAGGCAACTGTAGAATTTATACCTTGCACCTGAGCTGAATTAAGAGCTATAATTAAGGATTTTCCTAAACCCAAATTAGACCAGCAACTATTCGTAGAAGAATTTCAAGTTCTTTTGTATACATAAGACCCAGAGTTACCTGACCTATGTCAGCTTGTACACATGTTGGTCAGAACCTCAGGTGCTAGGTCCTGGATGGCAAAAGCTGACTGGACTGACCCGGAAAGGGACTTACAAGATCCCTCTTTTCATAATAAACCTGTTGGTCAAAAAAGGCCAGAAAAGTGAAATCTTCCAAAAGCCATACCTAAAACATTTCTAGTAAAAATCAAATGGACCATAATTCAACATGCAAACAAAGAAAAGATGATACTATAGGGGATTTTGGGGACAGACTAGAAAATACTGTCCAGGAGCATTCAGGAGTGACAGAAGGAGCAGGCGTAACAGCATTCCCTCCATCTTGTTTTGTCAGTGGAGTTAAGCCTGAAATTGGAGGCCTAATTCAAAAACAGAAATTAGAATGGGAAATAGCCCCTTTTGCTGAACTTCAATGCCTGCCAGAACATTTCGAAAGGACTTTTCAACAAATATGAGACAGAACCTAAAATACACTCATGTCCCTGCAGATCACACAGCTAGGTCGCCTGCTCCCCAACCTACACCTACTGACAAGGACGCTTGTAGATAGCGTAAGCAGAAGGGACACTGCAGAAAAGATCGTCTCCTCTTACAAAAGAAAAACCAAGACAGAAAAAACCCTCAATCAGATCAATAAGTATGCTCCAAGGAAGGAAAAAGCACACAGTATTTTGCCATACCCTTAAATACTCAAGGGAAATTGACTTAACGTCACACAAAGTGATGATCGGCCTCATCCATTCCTAGTACACACGGATGCTGTCCTGCCTACTGTAGACACTGCCACCTTTGTTTAGCCCCTTCCTCAGAGTAAACAAAGCACACACGTGGCAGGTATTTCAAATAATCCAGATCTCTCCCATCTTGTAGCCCTTAATTGTAACCCTTGTGCCCTTGACTGAAAAAATGTCTTCCTACTCCCTGATATCATGCCTGCAAAGTCAGTAGGCAGAGATCTACTTTGCAAATGGACCTGTAAAATAAAGTGCACACCCAGAGGGACCTTTCTTGAGGTTCCAGAGGACTCCTCCAATCATAATTGTGCTCTGGATATACAACTTCCTTCTCCATGATATTTGATGCAGACCCCAGATAAAGATTTTGACAGTGTACCTGACACCAATAGGCCCCAAATTCCACTGTCGTTGGCAAAATAACTGGAGGAGAACCTATAAAAATTTGGATGGACCTTAAACTTCTCCAGTATTCCTTGAAGCCAGAGCAAAGGCAGGGCTCACACACACCTACAGTTGGAGGCCTTCCATCAAAGGCCTTCTCACGCCCCCCACCAGCCCTCATCACACTCCTCTTCTGCCCTTAAAGAAACTGATGGACAAGGATATGATTCCTCAAGGATATGATCTTCAACCTGGAGATTTTGTCTATTGGAAGTTGGTTAAGTCTGCCTTCCTATAACATCATTGCCTCCTGATGGTACCTATCCCAGACACCATTCTCCTGAATTCCTCCTGCGGCTTCATGCTTTCACTGTAGCGAACCTTTGTCTGCCTTTTCAGTGTGCCCAGATCAAGGTGGTCATTACCTTTTTCCTTTACCTGGGGAAGACAACTGTATACTTGAACAGTTGTCACCCAGGGGCTCACTGAAGCCCCCACCTCTTTTTCCCAAGTCCTCCATCACGACTTAAAAGATCTAAATCTTCCTTGTGATTCCATTCTGATACAATATGTAGATGATCTCCTATTTTGTTTGGAGAACAAAGATTCCTGTGACAAGGATTCCATTTACTTTCTCTCAGCCTCAGAAGAAAAGGGACATAAAGTTTCAAAAGATAAATTACCATTTTGCCAAAACACAGTTCATTATTTAGGGCATGACCTATCTAAGGAGGAAAAAATGCTCTCTTCTAATAATTTAGACTGTCCAAGTTTATCCTAGACTTCTCACAAAATGACAAATGAGGGGATTTCTAGGTTTAACTGGACATTGCAGACAATTGATGCCAACTTTTCCTGAATTGCAGCACTTCTTTATGGATTGACTAAATCCTCAGTAAGAGACCCTTTGTTCTGGGAGCGCAGACATGAACAGGCGTTCTGGAACCTGAAGAAGCCTCTTCAACAGCCTCCTCCCCTAGGAATTCTTTGTCCAAAGATACTCCTACTAGCCCTTCTGGCCATAAGGTTCTTTCCCCCAAGGACATATCAGTTATCCTAAGAACTGGTGCTATGGACTGAACATTTATGTCTCCCCAACTTCATATGTCAAAACCCTAACCCCCAGTCTGATGGTATTGAGGGGGGCCTTTGGAAGATGATTACATCATGAGGGTGGAGCCCTCATGGGTGAGATTTGTGCCCTAATAAAAGAGGCCCAAGAGAGACCCATTGTCCCTCCCACCATGTGAGGTTACAGTGAGAAGACAATTTCCTATGAGGAATTGGTCCCTCACCAGACACTGAATCTGCCAGTTCCTTGACCTTGGACTTCCCAGCCTCCACTGTGAGAACAAAATTTCTGTGGTTTTTAAGCCACCAGTTTATGGTATTTTGTTACAGGAGCCTGCATGAGCTAAACAACTTTTAATGGGAAAGTGCATTAATTTAGGGATTTCAGCTCTGATACTAGACTCTGCCTTGCTGCACACAGACATGAAGAAATATTGCAGGGGACTCATGCATATACCCAGTCCCATCACCAACAGGTTAAGTCTGCCTTCCTATAACATCTTCCTAAACGGCTTCTTCATGATCTTCAACCTGGAGATTTTGTCTATTGGAAGTTGGTTAAGTCTGCCTTCCTATAACATCTTCCTAAACGGCTTCTTCATGATCTTCAACCTGGAGATTTTGTCTATTGGAAGAGACATCTGAGAAAACTATTCTTAAACTTCTTTGGAAAGAACCTTACCATCTACTGTTAATAGCAAGTTCAGTGGTGAAACTCCAGAGGGTCACATTTCACAACTTCGGTTTCTGATTCACGACTTAATAAGCAATCCAGATTTCCACACAACTGGAAGACTATTCCAACAAGGGACCTCAAACTTCAGAGGTTCTCTAAAAGCAGCCCATCTTAGGAAGTAGGCAGCTGGCCCGAGACCTTCAGAACAAGCTCATATATTGATCTCGTATAGTGGAAAGCTTCCACCCAAGACATTGGGCCAAGACTCCTGTAATTTCTGTTTTGTTTTTCATGGCTTGCCTATAATCATTTTTCTGTAGGTCCCTGGTTGTTGTCCACTCATAATGACCCCTTTTTTCTGTTTTCTTCAACCTGTGTCACTGCTAATGCTTCTTGCTGTGGTTGGATCAGTGCAACAGGAAAAGTGGAACAGACTACACGAGCCTTGAGGAAAAAGCTATTTTTCTCTCTAGGGTTGATCCTCATGGCCTGTGACATTTGTTCTCCTGGCCTGGGTTGGGCAGTTGGGGTTCCCAGTTCCAACATATCTGACAAGGACTGTTAATTGGTCTTGTTTTCATCATCGTAGTCATGATGCTGGTCTGTTTTCTATCCAGAGTCACAAATGTATCCACACAGCTGCCCTTATCAGATGATCTCCATGAGGATACAAAAACAAAAGGACTCTAAAAACTCACAATACCATTGACTGTGGGGATGACTAGACAACCCCCAAGCTGTGAAGCCCTGCATCTCCAGTCTTCCCTCAATTGGTCAATCTCTCGCAAATGCGAGAATGACCCAATGGCAAGAGGAGACTGAGAGACTGAATACACACACAGACGAGGCCAGACCACGTATGACAATCTCTGACCCGTGGCCTCTGCTGAAATCAGCCCAGAATAGTCAGGACTTGGTCAATGACTGCCAGTTTCCATATTTTTTTGCTCCCACTTCCAACTCTGGACCAACCAGAGAAAGCCAAATATATTCCCTAAGCCAATGTGCTCCGCAATCATAAGCGGCCCGACTCCAGTTAGCCTGCCTCCGGCTTCCCCGTGCCAACAGCTCCAGGTTCACTTCCCCTCCTAGATATCCCTCAAGGCTGTCCACTTGTTACTACCCTAATCTCAGTTCCCAACTGTAATCATCTCACACCTGGACCACTCCAGCCATATCCTAACTGTTATGCCTACATCTGCCTCAATCACCAGTCCTTCTTCTGCAGGACAGCCCGGCTGTACTTTTCAAATGCAGATCTGATCCTATCAACCCACCCACTAAAGACATTTTGTTGGCTTCCCATTGGAGTTAAAAAGACCAAAATGTCTTCATAGTCTGGTCGCTAGACTCCCTCATATTTTTCTTGCTGTGATCTGCACTGCAGTCGTTCTGGTTTGACTGTGCCATGCTCCCTCGGGCACAGGGCCTTTGCAGGGGCTGCTTTCTCTGCCTGGACAGCTCTCCCTCTCCACCACTGGTTCTCCAATGCCTACTTACCCTTCTGACCCCAGGTTGTTGCTTCTTTGAGACTGCTGGTCTAGTGCAGCTTTCTGGGTCATAGGCCCATGTAGAGCTCCTGAGGAGGTACCAGGAAATTGACCTCAGTTTATAATTATACTTTCATGGTGTAGTTATTTCACTAATGACTTTCTCCCCCACTAGACTCTAAGCTCCAGGAAAGCAGGGATGCAGTCTTCTAGTCACTGTACCCTTGGCACCTAATAGACACACACAAAATATATTTAGAAAAAAGGAGAGACAGAGTCCATGCAGTTGTTTCCAAAGGTCTCCTTTTTCTATAGACAGTTCACTGGTTTAAGATTAACTTTAGCAATTTATTATAATGAGCATGTGTACCATTGTCTCTTTGTGCTAAACCAATCAGGGCTGCCAAATACAGTTGCAGAGTGTACACTCTGGAAGGGAACAGCCGAGGCTGGGAAATGGGAGCTGAAATCCAGCCCACTCTGTTTGCAGGTCTGTGCCCTGGTGTGGGGCTGGGTCTGCCCAGTGGAAGGGACACTTTTATTAAAAAATAAAAAACATATAAGGCACTTTCGTCTTGACATGCCAGGGCCCCAAGGCAGCACACACCGAGAGGGCCCCTGTTCCAATTTGCACAGTACCTGTGGGCTGGCACTGTCTGGGACCAGTTTAAGACTTTTCTCAGTTCTGTGGCCACCCAGATGGTTCCTTTATTCTGGGCAATTATCTTACAAATGCTGATGCCGACTATAGGGAACTCAGTTGAGAGAGTAGGAGGGTTCAGCATAGGCCATTTCCACTTTTAAACCCAACTGAACAAATAACTCAAAACATCTGTGTTGGTACTGCCATAGAGTTGGCGGTACTCTTGCCATGTGGGAGAGAATAAGTGGAGTAAACCTGTGTGTCGTGACATGCCTAGTGGCACGTGCTGAGGTCTAACCTGTGTTCTTGAGTGGTGAGATGGCTTCACTGTCACATAATTTTCTGAGTCTTTGAAGGTGACCTTGACAAGCCCCACCAGGTCGTATTGCTGGGAAGGCACAGACCTTTCAATCTCAAAGCTGTTGGCTGTGATTTTAAACTTTGTTCATTATGTATCCGTGCTGGAGTATTTAGGGATGAAATGTACTGATGTTTGCAATTTTCTTTGAACACATGAAAAAAAAAAAA
>NW_007729096.1:493919-495643 GCF_000696425.1 Galeopterus variegatus
GGGATGAAATGTACTGATGTTTGCAATTTTCTTTGAACACATGAAAAAAAAAAAAAGATGGATCAAGAGATGAACATTTGAATAGATATGTAATAACGCAAATAAAGAAAATGTTAATTATGAGAGCAAGGTGATAGTGCTCACTGAAAATTATCTCAACTTTTCAGTATGTTCAAAATTTTTCATAGTGAGATGTTGGGGAAAAACTTAATTTGCTCAACATTTATTAAAAATTTGTTTGGAGGGCCGGCCCGGTGGCGCACTCGATAGAGTGCGGCGCTTGGGAGTGCGGCGGCGCTCCCGCTAAGGGTTCGGATCCCATATGGAGACCGGTCCGCTCACTGGTTGAGCGCCGTGCGGGCGCGACACCGAGGGTTGCGATCCCGTTACCGGTCACGAAAAAAGACAAAAAGGGAAAAAAAAAAATATTTGTTTGGAAATGCAAATCAAAACCACAATGAGATATAACCTCACCCTAGTTAGAATTGCTATTATCACAAAAAGACAGAAAATAACAAACGCTGGCAAAGATACAGAAAAAAGGGAACTCGTACACTGTTGGTGGGAATGTAAATTAGTACAGCTGTTATGGAAAACGGTATGGAGTTTCCTCAATAAAGTAAAAGTAGAACTACCATATGACCCAGCAACCCCACTACTGGGTATTTATCTAAAAGAAAGGAAATCAGTATATCAAAGACATATCTGCATCTCTATTTTTATTGCAGCACTATTCACAATAGCCAAGACATGGAATCAACCCAAGTGTCCCTCAACAGATGAGTGGATAAGGAAAGAGTAGCATATATACACAACGGAATACTACTCAGACATAAAAAAGAATGAAATCCTGTCATTTGCAGCAACATGTGTGAGCCTAGAAGACATTATGTTGAGTGAAATATGTCAGACACAGAAAGATAAATACTGCATGTTCTCACTCTTGTGTGGGAGCTAAAAAAGTGAGCTCATGGATGAAGAGAGTAGAATAGAGGTTACTGGAGGCTAGGAAGGTGAGGGATGGGGAGAGATTGGTTAATGAATATATGAAGTTAGATACGAAGAATAAGTTCTAGTGTTCTATAACAGTACTAGGTGACTATAATACACAATAACTTATACTTCGAAATGGGTAGAAGAGAGGAGTTCAAATGTTCTCAACACAAAGAAATGATAAATGTTTGTGGTGATGGATATGCTAATTATCCCGATTTCACCATCACACATCCTACACATGTATGGAAATATCATTCTGTACCCTATAAATATGTCCAATTATTACCTGTCAATTAGAAAATAAAAATCCTGAAACAGTAAAAATGTGTTATTTAGATTTACTTAAGACTTCCTATATTTATATTTATACAAATACAATAAATATTATATTTATTGAAGTAATCTGGGTATCAGGGATACAACCACGAATGAGCCCTGGTCCCTGCTTGTAGGGCGCTCTGAGGGAGACGAGTGCGTTGGCAGATCACAATGGAACCACGCGGGAAGGCAGTGGCAGGTGCACAGAATGTTCTGGGAACACCAGGAAGCATCGCCCATGTTTCGGCACGTTTACGTATGTGTGTGCGGTGGTCAGGGAGGCCTTCCTGGAGGAGAAGCCAGCAGAACTCAGCCTTGAATAGCAGTGGAATAGAAATTAGTTTAGTCAGCAGGGCAGAAACTCCATGTGAAGAAAGTGTATGCAGCTGACCAGCTGGGCCTGATCTGGG
>NW_007729096.1:496468-497893 GCF_000696425.1 Galeopterus variegatus
ATATTTATACAAATACTTATTTATATTATATTTATTGAAGTAATCTGGGTATCAGGGATACAACCACGAATGAGCCCTGGTCCCTGCTTGTAGGGCGCTCTGAGGGAGACGAGTGCGTTGGCAGATCACAATGGAACCACGCGGGAAGGCAGTGGCAGGTGCACAGAATGTTCTGGGAACACCAGGAAGCATCGCCCATGTTTCGGCACGTTTACGTATGTGTGTGCGGTGGTCAGGGAGGCCTTCCTGGAGGAGAAGCCAGCAGAACTCAGCCTTGAATAGCAGTGGAATAGAAATTAGTTTAGTCAGCAGGGCAGAAACTCCATGAGCACGGGTGAAGAAAGTGTATGCAGCTGACCAGCTGGGCCTGATCTGGGAGGGAGTGACACGGCCAGGCTTGCCTCGGGCAGATGCCACAGTGGCTGGCTGGGGATGGGCCCTGGAGGCAGGGCGGGAGCATGTGACTGCAGGGGCGGGCTGCAGAGGAGTGACAGGCCTGGGGGCTGTCCCGAGGCTGAGCTGGACAGCTGAGGCGGAGGGACGAGGACCGCAGGCACGCGGTCCCTGCAGCAGTGGCACCTCGAACCCGGCTGCGGACACTCACGTGCACTGCGGGCTGTGGGGATCATCGAGGAGGGCGCAGGGGCCGTCCGAGCTGCACGAGGCGTGGGGCTGCCCGGGCGGCCACACAGACTTGTTTGGTGACCCTCTCCCACACAGCATGTGCTAGATCTGACTTGAAGATTAAGTCCCCAGGAAAGGTGTGATGCCACCTTTCCTAGAAAAAGCATGACGAAGCCTGGAGGCCCTACCCGTCGGTTCTCCAAGACGTGTCAATCGTGGCACACTTGTCCCAGTTCTGAGAGCCAAAGTTCTGTCCTCCAATGGCAAGGCAGTATTCTCACAGCTCTTTCCTATTGGCTCTGGGATGTGGGCGGGGCTTCCACGCCTGATAGCCTAGCCTGGGGCTGCCACCAGCCCCACCCCCACCCAATGCAAATGAAGTCGAACCTCTGGGGAGCCCACGTGATTGGTCACATGGTGGATGACACACTCTCCCCACCCCTTTAGTGATGTCACCACCAAATCAAACTCTCACGAGAGTTTGCACAGATGGGGTGAGAGGCTGGCAGGACAGTGCTCTGTGCCAGGAGGGGGTCCAGAAGAGGGGGCTCCAGCAGGGGACCCCCACTCCCACTGCAGAGCCTCGAGTCCAGCCTTGGCCAGGGGCCCCGACGGGCCTGTGGGAAGTGCCCAGGGGTCCCCCTGCACACTCTGCTCCCATTGGCCGGCTGCGCCCGCATGCAAATGAGGGCCGACGTCACTTCCTGAGGCAAATCGAGCGCCATTTTCTCTCCCTGGCCGCGCTGGGAGGAGGGGACACAGCCGCCGGGGGTGGGCTCGCGCTGAGGCGGGGTCCCGCCG
>NW_007729096.1:498947-507380 GCF_000696425.1 Galeopterus variegatus
CTGTTGGGAGAGTGAGTCCCTGCGCCAGTCTCGGCGGGCTTGGATGCGGTGACTGACGTGCAGATGTCGACTCTCGGCGGCGACACAGATTCTCTTGACAGGATTTGTACCCACTTCTGGCTGCGGAACGTCAGAAGTTGTAACTGCCAGTTCTGGTGACAAACATTGAAAGTTTTCTTTGGATGACAGACGTTCGGCCGAGTGCCGTTAGAACTCCCGGTCCCCCAGTCGGCCGGCCGCGGGGCGGGGAGGGGGCAGCTGCCGCTGCCGCGTGCAGGGCCGTGGGCGGAGCTGCCCCGCGGGCCCACCGGGGAGGCCTGGAGCCCGGGGGGAATTGTTAGCGCCGTTTGTTGGAGAGAGGCCCCCGTGAGGAGGCGGAGGTTGTGAGGAGTGCGTGTTCAGCCTGGGCTGGAAGGCGAGCAACGCCTGTGCGACTGACTGAGAGGTACTGCCGGAGGGCTGGCCCTGTCGGGAGTGGGTGTGGATATTTCGGTGAGAGTCGGGACTTCCCTCTGAGGACGGCATTGAGCCAGCGGTCCATAAACATGGGAGTGACAGATGTGTGTTTAGAAAGGAGGGACGGGGGCGGGGGGAAGAAGACAAGACGTGGTTACTTCAGCTGTCTAGGTGAGAGATGGTAAGAATGAGGCTTGGGTTAGGACGTGTCTGATAGGAATTGATCATGGGGGATGATGACGGTTAAGACAAGATTTTTAGGTGAAGAGATCCTGGGATTTGGGGGACACCTTTTTATTTTGAACCCAATTTTGCGATATGCTGTTGGTGAATTTATAATTGCCGCCCAGCATTCTGCCCTGCCCCCTGCCCTTTGGCTCTCACAGACGTCTTAGGGCACTGTGTTACTTAGTGATAGGTTGATGAAGGTCACATGGCTAGGAAAGGATCTTCCTGTGATTTGAACCCAGACCTTCTGAACATTACTTTTAGGTATGGCACAAATACCATATTTTAAAAGTTCCTTTTTTTTTTTTTTTTTAAAGCCCTGTATCCCAGTAGTTGGGACATTTCATTTAGTTTTTTGGAGTCAGATAATAGCGAACTCACAGTGCTTATGTGCCAAGTGCTTTCCGTGTATTAACTCACATTAACTCTTGTCCTCACAGATGTTGTGTGAAGTAGGTCGCACTCTCCCTGTTTTGCAGATGAGGCAGCTGAGGCCCAGAGAGATTAAGTCATTTGCCAAAGATTACACGGCTAGTAAATGGTAGAGCTGATTTAAATCCAGGCATACAGCTCCAGGATTCCTGCTAGTCTAGTGACCATTGTGCTGTGTGCTGCTTGTCAAGTGAAATCTTTTTCGAATTAAAGAGTTCACAGGAACTAAAAAAAAAGTTCTGTGCCTTAAAAAGCATTGTTTATTACTTGAATGACTTAATTTTTTTAGTGTTTTTTTTCCATGACAGAGTATCCTTAAATGATCATGATACTAAAAAACAACAAAAGAAACCCTTTAAGTACCCCTTTGGGAAGTCACATTTTCTTGTGGATATTAATGGAATTTTGTGGTAGTTCCATGTCTACCACAGACTTTGAGAACCGAGGTTTATTGTGAACCGAGTTTGATAGATTAGTGCATGATATGGAAACAAAGTTGGCTGTACTAGCCTGCTGTTTCCTAATAGTGAAAATAGATTTTACTGGGTACTAACGTTATATAGAGTATCTATAGAGGATCTATAAATACGAAAACATTGACCTGTTTCTTTACTAGTTAATCCACTGGGCATTTTATACCGAATATTGTATCTTAGGATGGCTCTAAGAATGGATAAATTATGGGTAAAAGTCCGCTTCCCTTTCCCAAAGTTATTGGCAATGGTAGACCAGAGATCTTGAAAGAATTGTTTTAAGGTTGTGAAACTTCTCTAATTTACCTATGTTTTATTTATTTATTTTTTTCCTCAGCTGGTTTCCCTAAAGCCATTAGCAAACTGCTAAAAAGGGAAACTTTTTCTCCCTCCTTCCCCCTTCTTTTTTTAATAAAAGACCTGTGTGCTTGTTTTTTGGGGGGACCACAATAACAATGATGAAGGAATGGGGGCACTTAAATTTGAGAATAAAAAGTTCTTATTCTTCAGATAAAAGAAAGAAGGAAACTTTTTCTCCCTCCTTCCCCCTTCTTTTTTTAATAAAAGACCTGTGTGCTTGTTTTTGGGGGGGACCACAATAACAATGATGAAGGAATGGGTGCACTTAAATTTGAGAATAAAAAGTTCTTATTCTTCAGATAAAAGAAAGAAAAAAAAAAAGACAGCTCATTGGCCCTAGTCCCACACCTTGAATAAGTAACTACAGAACCTGTTTAAAACTTGCCCAATCATTGACAGTCTCATTTCAGCAACTGCCTTCTGAGAGTCATTCAGTCAGCAATAGCCTCCAGTAACCATGCGCATGAGAATCAGCCAATTGCTGGACACTGCTGCTTCTGCAAGCCCACAAATCCCTGTTTTACTTCTCAGAACCTTATAAGATCAGCTCTTGTTGTGTAAGTTGTGACTGTTACTTGCAAGCAATAAATTTAGCTTCTCTGTTTCAGATACGTGTGGATGATGATCTCTACTTTAGATACTCCTGTTTAACATCTGGTTTTGGAGAAAGAACAACCCCAAAGGTTAGAGAGGATGGAACTTTAAGGAGGAAATGAAGGCAAGCTGATGGAGTGGAGAACATCTAGCAAAATTGTTGTCCCTTGTTCTGGCCAAAGGAGCTGGTCTGCTCTTGAAAGTGACCATGTGCTTAGTTTTCAAAAACGTATCATGAGGTTCTTGACAGCTCTTCTGTTAAAATATAAACTTTTGAAGGCTACAACCCAATTCAATCAATTTTTATTTTTTACAATTTTACTAATTTTTACTTTATTTCCTATGATTTTTATATCCCCAGTTCTACAATACTAATGATCCTTAAACTCTTTTTTGCTGAGCCCAAGATAAACTTTTCATATAGGTAACTTGTCTGAAAAGAAACTTACTCATTCCAACTCAGCTTCTCAAAAACTTTGTTTCCTTGTTACCTAGCAAAAATTCCTTCCTCTTAGGTATTAACCCTCTCTGCCTGTCCTTCCTTCCCCAGTTTCATTCTAGTCTACCTTTTTGGTTTTATTGTACTTACCTTTTGCTAAATATATTCAGACTTTTCCTCCCTTACCTCAATCATTTTTTGGTGCTGATCTATTGACCAAGAATGTCTTGGGCTCCAACTCTACATACCCTTTTTAACCTCTATAGGTTTCTTTCTACAAGTTTTATGGTTATCCTGTTTTATGTCTTTTATTAACTCATTGATCATTTGCTATGTACTGTGCTCTGTGATGGGCCTCAGACATGCAAATATAACATGATTCCTGCCCCTGAGAAGTTCAGTCTGGTGGGGCGGGGGCGGGGGATATAGAAGTAGATAATTGCAACGTAGTGAGCTGAGCGCAGCGAACGTACTATAGACTGGTTACTGTGCTAAATCCTAGAAGAGTTCACCAAGGCTGGCCTTAGGTAGGAGATACAGGAGGACGGTATAGAAGTGGAATTGTTGACTCAAAAATTGTCCTTTAAAATTTTGGGAGATATTGTCAAATTGCCCTCTATGTAGAAGTTATGATTTTTCTACTTCTCACTACCACTGGATGTTATCAATCTTAAAAGTTACTGTTTTGCTAGTAAAAATTTGACATTTGTTATTTTATATGGCATTTCTTTAAGTATTTATGAAGTTGAGGAACTAAAATGTTTATCACTTGAATTTCACTAGTAGACTTTTTTTGTTTGTTTTTTTGACTGGTAAGGGGATCACAACCCTTGGCTTGGTGTCGTCCTCACCATGCTCAGCCAGTGAGCGCACCGGCCATCCCTATATAGGATGCGAACCCGCGGCCTCAGCGCTATCAGCACCGCACTCTCCCGAGTGAGACATAGGGCTGGCCCTAGATTATTTTTTTTTGGTTAGCTTTTATAGCTTACACATTTGCAGTTTTTAAAAAAATAGTTATAAATTTATGTGACTTACAGGTACAGTTCAAGGAACTTTTTTTGCCCTAGTCATTTGAGAGTAAATTGCCAAAGTTGGTGCCACATTACCCTGAATACTATTTCCTACAAACAAGAACATTCTCCTATATATCCATAACAAAACCATGAGAATCAGGAAATCGATGCATTTTTACCATCTAATTTCAGCTCAGATCCCTTTGAAGTTTTGCCAGGTGTTCCAGTAACATCATTTGTAGTAAAATGATCTAGATTAGAATTGCACATTGCATTTGGCTTTCTTTAGTCTCCTTCCGTCTGGGATTGGTTTTTCCGTCCATGATTTTTTTTTAAGTGTATAATTCATTGATTTTTTTAAATTTTAAGTAAAATTACACAGTTGTGCAACCATCACTGCAATATAATATTAGAATGTTTCCAGCATCCCCCTAAAAAATCTGTGCATTTATTTACTTGTTCCCATCTGCAGCCAGCTAGTAATCTACCTTATGTCTCTGTAGATTTGTCTTTTCTAGACATTTCATGTAAATACACTCAGACATATGAGCACTTTTGCACCTAGATTCTTTTTCACTTAGCATGTTTTTGAGGTTCATGTAGCACATATCAGTGCCTAGTTACTTTTTACTGCCAAATAGCGTTCCATTGTATGGATATACCACATTTTGTTTATACAGTCAACATTTGATGGACATTTGGATTGTTTCCATGTTTTGGCTATTATAAACAGTGCTATCTTATAGCATTTTGACACTTTCAAATATTGTAGGCTAGTTATTTTGTACAGTATCTTGTAATTTGGGCTTGTCTGCCAGACTTACATGAAATTACCTTTTTCCTTGGTTATTAATAAGTATTTTGTGGGGAGATACTTAGAAACCATGTATATATCCCCTTCTTTATCGGTCTTTCAATTTAATTATATCAGGGTGGACTTACGTTTATATTCTAGTATGTTATATTCTACTCACTATTGCAGCATACCAAACCACTCCAAAACTTAGTGGAGTAAAGCATTTTATAGACAAAGTTCACTAGTTCTGTGGGTCAGGAATTCAAACAGGAATTCAGATGGCTACTCATCTGGGGAGACCCACAGGCAGTGGGTGACTTGACAGTGGAGGCTGAAATTCTGCAGAGGTGTCTTCACTCCCATGCTAGTGGTTGGTGTAGAATACCTCTATTCAGATGGCTACTCATCTGGGGAGACCCACAGGCAGTGGGTGACTTGACAGTGGAGGCTGGAATTCTGCAGAGGTGTCTTCACTCCCGTGCTAGTGGTTGGTGTAGAATACCTCCGTGTATTTCCCTGTGTGCTTCCTTATTCTGAGTGTGATTGTCCCAAGACAGAAGTGTGGTATTTTTATGATCTAGTCTTGAAATTTGTGTGGCATTTCTTCCACCATACTTTATTGGTTGAATTAGCCACAGAGTTCTGCCCAGAGTTCAAGAGGAGGGGGCATAGATACCCCACTTTTTGGGAGGAATGTCAGAGTCATATTGTAAGAAGAGCCTCTGGGATGGGAGATATTATTGCATGCATCTTTGGAAAATTCAGTTTGCCACAGGTTATAATCTTTTACTATCATCATTTATTTGATCCTCAAATTGTCCCATATTTGGCTAGTGGGACCCTGTTCAAGCTCGTTTCTTTTGTGTCCATTTGATATGTCTCATCATTCTTTGAGCAACTGCTATTTTCTGGCAGAGGATATTTTAGGCTCGTCTTGTCTTTACCATGTTCCAGCCATAGAAGCAGCCATTTTTCCAAGGAGCCCTGGTTCTTTTTTAATGAAAAGTGATATTTAGAAATTTAAATTGGGGCCCTAGGTGTGCCCATTGCTACTGGGGTATGTAACTGCTTCCTGGCTCTCCCAGTGGACGGAGCTATGGAATATATGTATGTATGTATTTATACACACACACTCTTACATGGTGTTTATTTCTATATATATTAAAAACAATGAGGCTACACCAGTGCCTCCTAGTCTGGTCAAGTCCAACAGGATTTATTTTAATTTTATGCCTTTTCCAATATTTTAAAAACAGCTAAGAATCTATTGCCAAATCCAAGGTTGTGAAGATTTATGCCTATGTTTTCTCGTAAGGTTTTGATAGTTTAGCTCTTACATGTTTGTGTCTGACCAACTTTTTTTTAAAAATATTTTATTTTATTTTATTTTGTTGATATATAATGTGGTTGATTATTGTGGCCAATTACTGAAACCTCCCTCCCTCCTCTCCCTCCCCCCTCCCTCCCAACAGTGTCCTTTCTGTATGCTTGGTGTCTGACCAACTTTGAGTTAATTTTTGTATATGGTGTAAGGGAGGAGTCCCACCTCATTCTTTTGCATATGGATATACAGTTGTCCCAGCACTGTTCGTTGAAAATTGGTGTTTCACCAACTCTGTTTTTTAATATATATACTTATTACAGTTTTGTTTTCTTCCCTTTTAAGGAAAATTTTAAAAATGTTTCAAATTCCTGTTGAAAATCTTGACAGCATCAGAAAGGTGCGAAAAAAGGTGAAAAGCATTCTTGTGGACATTGGGCTTGACAGCTGCAAGGAGATATTGAAGGTAAGAGCATATACATAACAGAGTAAAAGAAGATAATATTGTAGATGCTAGGGTTGGCTGTATGGATATGAGATTTGAACTGGTAGTTTTTGAAGAATGGGTAAGATTCCTCAAAATGGAAATTGCTAATACTTCAAATGCCTGCATGAAAGCATCATTAGTACTTATGTCTTAGGAGGGGATTTTTTGTAGTTGTAGTTATAAAAAATTTTGTTTTTGATGTTTGAGGAGAATGTGTTGAATTATTTATTATTTTAGCAAAGAATTTCCCAGTATCGATAGAATGATCAATAAGTGGGGATGCGTACATGATATATAAGGTTTCTTTTTTCTTTTTTAGTCCTAATTCATGAACTTACATATATGCAGTCTTACAAAAGTTTAAAAATTAAGGTTGCATTAAGACATTTTATAGATAAGTTTGTTTTCCTATAATTTTATCCTTTCTTATAGCATTGAGAATATATATTGGCATATATAGTTTAAAAAAATGTTAAATAAGAGTTGCTGTGTATTTTTATAGCCATTGATAATTCTGCGCATGTTATATTCATAACTAAGAATATGGACAGTGTCTGCTTTGACTTCTTAAAACTTGTAATGAATTTAGTTCAGAGTATTATGGCTGGTGTTGTCAGCACCACGCTCAGCCAGTGAGCAAACCGGCCATCCCTATATAGGATCCGAACCCGTGGCCTTGGTGTTATCAGCACCGCACTCTACCGAGTGAGCCACGGGCCGGCCCTACAATATAGAGAATTTAAATCAGTTGATTAACCCCATCAAACCAGGTTGAATGAACTCAGTTTTTAAAAATTGTTCTATTTGGAAATAATAATTCAAACATATAGAAAAGTTACAAGAATAAAAATAGTACAAAGGACACTCATTACTCTTTACCCACATTTGCTGGTTGTTTACATGTTATCCCATTTGCTTTAACATCTCCTCACTCTTGTGTGTGCTTACTCTCTCTTTCTGTATGTTAGAGTATGTGTATGTATAATATGTTCCCTGAGCCATGTGAGAATAAGTTGTATACCTCATGGGCCTTAGTGTGATTTTCTAAAAACGGGTAGTCTCTTTTATTACTTATAATCAGGTATTGCATTTGGTCGTTAGGTCTCTTTACTGTCCTTTTAATGTGAGGTCAATTTTTAAAAGTGGAATTCTGTTGTGAAATTGGTTTTGCTTTATTTTTAGGTAAAATATCAGTAACAACTAAAGTTTTTTATCCTTGAGTCCTTTGTCTTTTTTCGATTTTTTTTTTTTTTTTTTTTTTTTTTTTGTTGGCTGGTTGGTATAGGGATTGAACCCTGAACCTTGATATGAGTCCTTTGTTTTTGACTTGAGTAGAGGTGAATGTTGCTCAAGAACTTTCACTTCCTTAGTCAGCCTCAGACTGTTTACTCCTCTGCATTAGTTCAGTCAGGACTGTTTACTTCTTCTTTCCAAGACTTTACTTACACAGACACATTCATAAGGAAAAATTAAGAGGTTAGAATGGTTTAAAATTATTAAGTTAGGCTATTGGGTTAGTGCTGATTCTTTTGGGAAGACATTTTTATTCGTGTTAATGTTTAGTTGGGGCTATATTTTATGAAATTTTTGAAAATTTAAGCAATGTAAAAGTTTGTTATAGAAAAAGTAGAAAATAGGGCCGGCCCGGTGGCGCACTGCTACAGTGCGCTGCTTGGGAGGCGCTCCCGCCGAGGGTTCGGATCCCACATACAGACCGGTTCCCGCTCACTGGCTGAGCGAGGTGCGGCGCAATACCGAGGGTTGTAATCCCGTTGCTGGTCCCGGCCCGGTACGGGCGCGACACTGAGGGTTGCGATCCGTTGCCGGACAC
>NW_007729096.1:508380-515956 GCF_000696425.1 Galeopterus variegatus
TGCCTATGTTTTCTCGTAAGGTTTTGATAGTTTAGCTCTTACATGTTTGTGTCTGACCAACTTTTTTTTAAAAAATATTTTATTTTATTTTATTTTGTTGATATATAATGTGGTTGATTATTGTGGCCAATTACTGAAACCTCCCTCCCTCCTCTCCCTCCCCCCTCCCTCCCAACAGTGTCCTTTCTGTATGCTTGGTGTCTGACCAACTTTGAGTTAATTTTTGTATATGGTGTAAGGGAGGAGTCCCACCTCATTCTTTTGCATATGGATATACAGTTGTCCCAGCACTGTTCGTTGAAAATTGGTGTTTCACCAACTCTGTTTTTTAATATATATACTTATTACAGTTTTGTTTTCTTCCCTTTTAAGGAAAATTTTAAAAATGTTTCAAATTCCTGTTGAAAATCTTGACAGCATCAGAAAGGTGCGAAAAAAGGTGAAAAGCATTCTTGTGGACATTGGGCTTGACAGCTGCAAGGAGATATTGAAGGTAAGAGCATATACATAACAGAGTAAAAGAAGATAATATTGTAGATGCTAGGGTTGGCTGTATGGATATGAGATTTGAACTGGTAGTTTTTGAAGAATGGGTAAGATTCCTCAAAATGGAAATTGCTAATACTTCAAATGCCTGCATGAAAGCATCATTAGTACTTATGTCTTAGGAGGGGATTTTTTGTAGTTGTAGTTATAAAAAATTTTGTTTTTGATGTTTGAGGAGAATGTGTTGAATTATTTATTATTTTAGCAAAGAATTTCCCAGTATCGATAGAATGATCAATAAGTGGGGATGCGTACATGATATATAAGGTTTCTTTTTTCTTTTTTAGTCCTAATTCATGAACTTACATATATGCAGTCTTACAAAAGTTTAAAAATTAAGGTTGCATTAAGACATTTTATAGATAAGTTTGTTTTCCTATAATTTTATCCTTTCTTATAGCATTGAGAATATATATTGGCATATATAGTTTAAAAAAATGTTAAATAAGAGTTGCTGTGTATTTTTATAGCCATTGATAATTCTGCGCATGTTATATTCATAACTAAGAATATGGACAGTGTCTGCTTTGACTTCTTAAAACTTGTAATGAATTTAGTTCAGAGTATTATGGCCTAAGAAGAGTTCTGTTTCCTAATTTTCAAACCTCAGACTTTAACCAGGTTTTTATTTATAAAAAGACAGTCTGATACTAAAAGACTAATAATTACCAGGATTCTCATGCATGGTCAGAACTGATCTTTGCGCTCAAGCAGACAAATTAGTATTAATTCTGAAGGACCCCATATAGGTGTGCTCAGACATCACCTTCTCAGATCTTCACTCTGAGATGCTGCCCTCTCCCACTATACTCTGTTCTCTTACCCTGCTCTATTTTTCTTTGAAGTACTTACACTACATGATATTATTCGTTCATTATCTATCTCCCCCACTTGAATGTAAGAAGGCAAGGACCTCATTATTTTGTTATCCACTATTCTACCTGTGATCAAAAAAGTGTCTAGCACATTGATGCTTAGCAAATATTTTTTGAATGAGTAAGTGGAGATAAAGCTTAAATAGAGAAACACTTTTAATGACAGGCTGGCCGAAAGTCCATTTGGAAGTATAAAGATAGAAGAGATACTGAAAGTGATAGACCCTGTTGCTTAGGACCAGTCTTAAAATAAAAAAAACTTTTAGAGTTCTTTGCAGCTCTGCCTATAAGTCATATTTTATGCATAAGGAAAGAAAGCAGGGTAACTTTTTGGAGACAAGATTGAAAATGGAATATTTGCTGAGTAGGTTGAGGGTAGACATGTAGACACATAGTCCATTAGTAATAGTAGATAGATGTGCAACTTTAAGGTGTTACTTGCAGAGAATATAAAAATGAGTACCTAAAAACACAGTTGTACGTGTTTAGAGTAAGGAAGTTTCAACTTATAATCTATAAGGGGCTCCTAGAAGGTGCTTGGCACATGGCAGATGCTCCAGAAATGAACCCTGAAGGTATAGTAGTATCTTTCAGTAAACGGAGTATTTCTTTTGATCATTAGGGGGTCATATAGAAGCCTTTTATTTTAATCCTGGCTGTTGGCTGATAGTATGATGAATTAATCTTTGGGCCTCAATGTCTTTCATCATTACAGTGAAACAATATAGAGAATTTATCTTTTTTTTTTTTTTTTAAAAGGATGACCGGTAAGGGGATCTCAACCCTTGGCCTGGTGTTGTCAGCACCACGCTCAGCCAGTGAGCAAACCGGCCATCCCTATATAGGATCCGAACCCGTGGCCTTGGTGTTATCAGCACCGCACTCTACCGAGTGAGCCACGGGCCGGCCCTACAATATAGAGAATTTAAATCAGTTGATTAACCCCATCAAACCAGGTTGAATGAACTCAGTTTTTAAAAATTGTTCTATTTGGAAATAATAATTCAAACATATAGAAAAGTTACAAGAATAAAAATAGTACAAAGGACACTCATTACTCTTTACCCACATTTGCTGGTTGTTTACATGTTATCCCATTTGCTTTAACATCTCCTCACTCTTGTGTGTGCTTACTCTCTCTTTCTGTATGTTAGAGTATGTGTATGTATAATATGTTCCCTGAGCCATGTGAGAATAAGTTGTATACCTCATGGGCCTTAGTGTGATTTTCTAAAAACGGGTAGTCTCTTTTATTACTTATAATCAGGTATTGCATTTGGTCGTTAGGTCTCTTTACTGTCCTTTTAATGTGAGGTCAATTTTTAAAAGTGGAATTCTGTTGTGAAATTGGTTTTGCTTTATTTTTAGGTAAAATATCAGTAACAACTAAAGTTTTTTATCCTTGAGTCCTTTGTCTTTTTTCGATTTTTTTTTTTTTTTTTTTTTTTTTTTTTTTTGTTGGCTGGTTGGTATAGGGATTGAACCCTGAACCTTGATATGAGTCCTTTGTTTTTGACTTGAGTAGAGGTGAATGTTGCTCAAGAACTTTCACTTCCTTAGTCAGCCTCAGACTGTTTACTCCTCTGCATTAGTTCAGTCAGGACTGTTTACTTCTTCTTTCCAAGACTTTACTTACACAGACACATTCATAAGGAAAAATTAAGAGGTTAGAATGGTTTAAAATTATTAAGTTAGGCTATTGGGTTAGTGCTGATTCTTTTGGGAAGACATTTTTATTCGTGTTAATGTTTAGTTGGGGCTATATTTTATGAAATTTTTGAAAATTTAAGCAATGTAAAAGTTTGTTATAGAAAAAGTAGAAAATAGGGCCGGCCCGGTGGCGCACTGCTGCAGTGCGCTGCTTGGGAGGCGCTCCCGCCGAGGGTTCGGATCCCACATACAGACCGGTTCCCGCTCACTGGCTGAGCGAGGTGCGGCGCAATACCGAGGGTTGTAATCCCGTTGCTGGTCCCGGCCCGGTACGGGCGCGACACTGAGGGTTGCAATCCGTTGCCGGACACGAAAAAAAGACAAAAAAAAAAAGAAAAAGTAGAAAATAGACACAGAAACTTGAAGAAAATGCAACTTGCTTGTAAATTGTCACCCCAAGGGCCGACCCCGTGGTTCACTCGGGAGAGTGTGGCGCTGGGAGCGCAGCAGCACTCCCACCGCGGGTTCAGATCCTATATAGGGATGGCCAGTGCCCTCACTGGCTGAGCACGGTGCGGGCGACTCCAAGCCAAGGGTTGCGATCCCTTTACCAGTCACAAAAAAAAAGAAAAGAAAAGAAAAAATAAATTGTCACCCCAGGGCCGGCCCGGTGGCGCACTGCTACAGTGCGCTGCTTGGGAAGCGCGGCAGCGCTCCCGCCGAGGGTTCGGATCCCACATACAGACCGGCCGCTCACTGGCTCAGCGAGGTGCGGGGGCAACACCGAGGGTTGCGATCCCGTTGCCGGTCCCGGTCCAGGCGCGACACTGAGGGTTGCGATCCGTTGCCGGTCACGAAAAAAGACAAAAAAAGGAAAAAAAAAATTGTCACCCCAAAATATCCATTGTTAACGTTGTTAAATATCTTTATAGATTTTAAAAAATAAAATATATTCACATGTTTTTCCTTATAAGGATATGATGAAACTGTATGTTATTGTACTAGTTTTGTTTTTTCTTTCCACTGAACCTCATATTTAGGAAACCTTTGCTGTGTCAGATGCGTTTATTCTTAATCTACCATGGTAGTTAGAGTTCTTTGGTTTCAAACAATAGAAACTCCACTGATCAACTTACACAAAAGGGAATTTATTGGAAGGCTATTGGGGGCTTATAAAATCCAAGCTGACTGGAGAACCAGCACTGGAAACAGAAGGAACCAAGGGAACACCTACCTGTCCATTGTCCTTACCACTGCCTTACTCTGCATTTCAGATTTCAAAGTTGGATGTCACTCTGCCTTCTCATACAATTTCTGAAGTGTACCTGTTCAGTCTGGAACAAGGCTGCAAGGGTGCAGCCAGTTCCAGCGGCTCTGTAGAGGCCTGCCTGGGGTGGCAAAACTCCTGCCTGATTGCCGTTGGTCAGGGAGCAGGTGTGATTTCAAAAGCACCTATTTGAGGTCCTAACAAAGAATTAGGACCTCAGATAAGAGGCTGTGTGGTTCTTGTTTACAACTTGAGAAAAGTGAGCCTTATGGAAGGTAGACATTTTCAAGAACTTTACCTCCTTTCCTAAAGTACGTCTAAACCCTGCTATACAGTAGAATCTCTAGAGGAATTTTTAAAAAATTAACATTTGATCAGTTCAATTAAGGGCTGGCTGCATAATGTGCAAAATTAACATGTTGGGTCCTTGCCAGGCCTCATGGGCTCATTGTCCAAACCTACAGCAGGTGGTGACCCCATGCCCGGATGCACTTTGTTCCTGGATCTGGGATGATGAGGATCCTGTCAAGTTGCCTGTCAACACACCTTGGCGCTGCCAGCCCAGGACAGGGATGGTTGCCATCTTGCCCCACCCTGAGATGCCAGGGCATGTGTCCCTCACCCCACCCCCATCTCCCTGCCCCACATCTGTGCCACGCTTCCACTTGGGGCAACGGTGGAATGTGGACCTCCTGTCCCAGGTGGGAGATGAGAGTAGGGGAGTGATTGCAGGATAGGTACCAGGAGGGAGAGGCTAAGGCCAGGTGGGGTTGGGGTAGGAGGTGGGACATGAGTCATGTAGCACAATCAGAATCCTGCGAAGGTTGGAGGAGGGGCCATGCATGAGCTGAAGCTCCATGTCCCATCAGACTTCACTTTTATGAAACACAAATTCAAGAGAAAGATTATTAAGAGTTTCAAGATGGTAACTGCTGAGCATTAAGCTCCATGAGCATAGGCACTGTGCATCTGTGTTTGTGATGTGCCCACGGGGCCAGCCCTGACAGGTATTTTATTTTTTCTTTTTATTTTAATAGCTGATCGGTACAGATCCACAACTCTTTAACCAAGTGAGCTAACTGGCCAGCCCCCCAAATATATTAAAAATATTATTTATTTATTTACTTATTTATTTTTTGTCTTTTTTCCGTGTCCGGCAACGGATCACAACCCTCAGTGTCGCCCCCGTACCGGACCGGGGACCGGCAACGGGATCGCAAGCCTCGGTGTTGCTCCCGCGCCTCGCTCAGCCAGCGAGCGGGAGCCGGTCTGTATGTGGGATCCGAACCCTCGGACGGGAGCGCCGCCGCGCTTCCCAAGCGGCGCACTATCCAGTGCGCCACCGGGCCGGCCCTAAAACTATTATTTTTATGTGTAATCAATATGAAATAAGTAATGGAAATGTTTATTCTTTTTTTAACATCTATTAAAAATTTTTAAATTGTAAAACATATAATAAAATTTGCCATTTTAACCATTTTTAAGTGTGCAGTTCAGTAGCATTAATTACATTCAGTGTTTTGCAACCATCACCATTATCTATGTCCAAAAATTTTCATCACCTTAAATAGAAACTGTTACTGTTAAGCAGTAACTCCCCCCACTCCACAGTCCCTGATAACTTCTAATCTTCTTTCTGTCTCTGAATTTGCCTGTTATAGATATTATATATCAGCGGAATCATACAATATTGGTCCTTTTGTGTCTGGCTTGTATCACTTAGCATAATGTTTACAAGGTTCATCCATGTATATCATGTGTATCAAGACATTTTTCCTTGTTATGACTCACTGATGTCACTTCGTTTGTTGATAGACACTTGGGTTAATTCCATCTTTTGGCTATTGTGAATAATGCTTCAGTGAATACTGGCATATAAGTATCTGTATGAGTCCCTGTTTTAATTATTTGGGGTATATACATACCTAGGGGTGGAATTGTTGGGTCATATAGTAATTGTGTAGCTTTTTAAGAAACTGCCGAACTTTTCACAGTGGAAGTGCAGCATTTTACATTCCTTTCAGCAGTATGTGTGCAAGAATTCCAATTTATCCACATTGTTGCCAATACTTATTTTTTTTCCCCTACCTCCCTCCCTTTTCTTCCCCTCTCTCTTTTCTTTCCTCCTTTCTTCTTTTTTTCCTTTCCTTTCTCTGTATCTCCCCTGCCTTCCCTCCCTCCCTCCCTTCCTCACCGTCCTAGTAGGTGTGAAATGGTGTCTCATTGTAGTTTTGGTTTGCATTTTCCTAAACACAAATGATGTTGAGCATCTTTTCATGTGCTTGTTGGCAATTGCATATCTTTGGAGAAATGTCTATTCAAGTCCTTTGTCTGTTTTTTTAATTGGGTTGTTTGTCTTTTTGTTGTTGAGTTGTGGGAATTTCTTTATACATTCTGAGTGTTAAACCCTTATCAGATATGATCTGTAGATATTTTCGTCTATTCTGTAGGTTGTCTTTCTACTTTCTTGATATCTTTTGATGCACAAAAGTTTTAAATTTTGATGAAGTCTAGTTTATCTGTTTTTTCTTCTGCAGTTGGTGATTTTTACATCGTATCTAAGAATCCATCATCAAGTTCAAAGTCATGAAGATTTTCTCCTATGTTTCGCTCTGAGTCTTATGGTTATAGATCTTACGTTTAGGTCATTGATTTATTTTGAGTTAGTTTTTATACTGTGTGAGGTAGGAGTCCAACTTCATTCTTTTGCATGTGGAAATTCAGCTGTCCCAGTACCATTAGTGAAGTGCCTTTTTCCCTATTGAATGGATTTGGCACCTGTGGTGAAAATCAGTTGATGATAGATACATTTATTTCTGCACTTTCAGTTCTGTTCCACTGGTCTATATGTTTATCCTTATACCAGTAATATACTGTTTGGATTAAATCTGGAATTGTGAGTCTTCCAGCTTTATTATTTTTTCCCCCAGTGTTGTTTTGGCTATTGAGGGCTTCTAGTGATTCCATTTTTTCTTTTATTTATTTATTTATTTTAATTTTTTTCTTTTTATTTATTTTTTTCCGATATACAATGTGGTTGATTATTGTTGCCCATTACCGAAACCCCCTCCCTCCTCCGTCTCCCCCCTCCCACCCAACAATGTCCTTTCTGTTTGCTTGTCTTACCAACTTCAAGGAATTGTAGTTGTTATGTCTTCTCCCCCTGCCCCGGTTTGTGTGTGTGTGTGTGTGTGTCTGTGTGTGTGTGTGTGAATTTATTTATTTATTTTTAGCTCCC
>NW_007729097.1:0-8618 GCF_000696425.1 Galeopterus variegatus
AGGCGGGCGAGGAGTACTCGGGCTTCACCCCGCAAGTGGGATTTTGCTGGGGGTGACTCACGGAGGGCGCAGGGTGGGCTGTTCCGGCGTGTTTCAGATCGCCTCTGTGCAGTTCCTCCGCTGGCTCTCCCGGCCTTTGTCATGTGGGCCGCCAATATTGTTCCCGCAGCTGGGCCTGGGCACCCCAAGGAGTCCTTCTCCGTGTCGGCTCCAAAACCTCGAACCCGCTGCCGCTTATTTGTCGATGTAGGATCGTTGTTGAAAGATTTATTCGTCCTTTGTTGCTCTTGGAAATGCAGTCTATACTCTGGTATCACAGCACACAGCTCTCAGGATCGCGCTGTTTCCTGACGCGGGCGCTCCGAACCCGTCGCCATTTTAGTTCCGGGGGATGCATTTACTGTCTCATTGCAGAGCGCCTGCCCTGGAGTGCAGCCAGCGTCCCCCCGCGCACCCGGCGATCGCTTCACTGCCTAAGCCGCTGCCGCCTGAAAAATTTATCATTTTTAAAATTTATTTTTTGAATGAAAACATAATTGATTATAGATATTTATGGGGTATGGAGTTGACTGTCAGTATTTGTGTATGGTATGTGACGATCAAATCAATATTATTAGCATGCTCATCATTACAAATAGAAATTACTCTGTATTCTTTACCCAATTACTCCCTAATCCTCTCCACCTCCCCTTTTCCCACCTCTAGTATCTATATCATTGAACTTTCTGAAGGAGAAATGTATCATTTTTTAAAAAGTTGGTGGTTTACACTGCCAATTAAGTTAATATGTCCAGATTCCAGAGTGTGCTATATTTCAAAGGGAGGGGGGGGGTGTTGCCCAAATTAAAAACTATCATTTATATATTCTCTGTGCTCCAAGGCAGCTCTGCTCACACAGAATACAATATGACAGTGTCTCTTAGAATTACGCCATTTAGTGGTGCTGCTTTTAAGGTCTAAGTATCTTCTCATATTGTCTAGTATTCATAAATCTCTGGATATTTGTGTGTCATATATCAGGGAGCAAAAAGCCTGGCTGTCATCAAGAAGTCTAATACAATGTGGAATATCAGAGAAAGAACTTAAGCAGTAGAAATCCCTAAATCTGGCCCCAGTGGAGTAGGAGGCAAAAAGAAAAAAAATAAGGATGCTTTAGTAAATGTTTTCCTATAAAGCTAAATTTGCTGAATTTAAAGAAATACTGTTAATATTCAAACTATGTCTTGGCAATATTTTAAATGGACAAAGCTAAGACAATTAACCCATTTAAAAACAATTTTATTAGCTTCTGAAATACGGGATTGGAGACTACTGCTGTAAGACATTAAGATTTTTTTTAATTGATTATCATCCCTCATGTAAACATAATGTATTTCAAAAAGTTTTTGGAAAAATAAAATTAAAAGATAATTTGGGGTGGGAGGGAGGAGAGGGAAGAGGGAGGGCGTTTTTGGTAAGGGGCAACAATAATCAACCACAATGTATATCGACAAAATAAAATTTAAAAAATAAAATAAAATAAAATAAAAAAATAAAAACACTATACTGGGCTGGCCTGTGGCTCACTTGGGAGAGTGTGGTTTTAACACCAAGGCCACGGGTTCGGATCCCTATACAGGGATGGCCGGTTAGCTCACTTGGGTGAGCGTGGTACTGACAACACCAAGTCAAGGGTTAAGATCCCCCTACTGGTCATCTTTTTAAAAAAAAAAAAAAAAAAAAAAAAAAAAAACACAAAAAAAAAAAAAAAAAAAGATAATTTGAATCTTTCTGTAAACCTTTTGAAGTGTCCTCATACCAGCCCACTCAACTTCATATGGATTCCTGGTTTGAAGGGAAGAGAGACAAGTGGGGATAGATGTGACATGTTCTAGTGATCACTATAGTTTATTAAAATTTTGTTTTCATATTAGTCCCTCACATGGTTGCTACTAGACTTGTAATAACAACAAATAATAACTATTTACTATTTATTTTAATTATTATTGATGATGATTTAATATGTCTTATTCAAATATCTCAAAGCACATTGGAGCCATAGTATCTGCTACAGATACTAAGTTTTAATGACTTCATAAAATAATGTTTTTGTGAATGTGAATAGCCATTATTCTAATCCTGAAACTCACACTTATAATTCTTTCCTCATTTTATATTGAGTGATATACTAAGTGGCACCACAAAATATAATGCTCAATTATATGTTGCATTATTTTGATTTTTTTGTACGTATACATGAAGACTTCTTAGCAAGATTGAGTTCCCCACAGGCAGGGTGTGTCAAATTATTTTTTTTCTATCAACCAAAGAATCCATTTGCAGGCTGTTTGCATAACTGGAGGTCAGAAAATGCTTCTTGTATTTCATTTAATAATGTGCTTAAATTAGAGAGATATTCATATCTTCAAAAGATTTGAAAGCCTTAACCTAGATATCATAGACAAATTTTTTAAAAGGTTTTATAAGCATGCATTTCTACCCCAAAGACTGAAATAGAGTGGAAGAAGAACAAGAATAGGAAAATCAGTCTCAGTATATTTTCTCAGTTGTCTTTGGTGTGTTTAATATATAAATCACAATTTTACCACTAAATTTTAAAGTATTAAGCCACACTGTTCTTATCAACATATTTCAAAACTGGGTCAATAATATTATGACCATGTGATAGTTTAATAAGTAAAAGAAAGCCATACTTTCACGGTTTCTAATTAGCATGGTAGTTTTTACTACATGTAGTGTCTTAGACTGTAATAAAGTTTAAGAAAATATATTTTTACAGTCTTCATTTCTCCTCATTTCAAATACTTTCACACAATCCAGATTATCCACAGAGTGATATTTAATTTTTTTTTCATATTATGAGTCTTTTACTCTTTAACCATTATAGAATTTGCTCTTCAACCATCTGGGAACATTAAAATGCAAGCTTTTGAAAGTATGCAATTCTAGTGATGGGACTTTCCTATGAATGTACTGCACCAATGCTTTTTTTTTTTTTCCTTTGCTCTCTCCTTTAACCTGCTTTAGGAACTTTTTAAAGCATTCATCACATTAAATTTTTATATCTGATTTTGAAAATGCAACACATATTTTTTAAAAAATACTAATATTATGCCTTTGAACCAGTTCCCCACGTTTGAGAATAATTGCCAAAAATAATCCCATGACCAGTGGCTATTTTACATAGTCTATGGACTTGACTAAGTACATGATGTGTATTTTATCTTATGTAGCCAATTTTATCTATATACATGCAAAAAGTGTTGTTAATTAACACACATAAACCTCTTTTTATTTTATTTTATTTTATTTTGTCAATATACAATGTGGTTGATTATTGTGGCCCATTACCACAACCTCCCTCCCTCCTCCCTCTCCCTGCTCCTTCCCAACAACCTCATATCTCTTCACTTATCGTATCAACTTCAAGGAATTGTAATTGTTGTGTCTTCTTCCCTCCCCCTTCCACTTTATTTGTGTATTTGTTTATTTTTACCTCCCACAAATAAGTGAGAACATGTGATATTTCTCTTCCTGTGTCTGACTTGTACGCTTAATATAATTCTCTCTAGGTTCATCCATGTTGTTGCGAATGGCAGTATTTCATTCTTTTTTATAGCAGAGTAGTATTCCATTGTGTAGATATACCACATTTTCCGTATCCGCTCATTTGATGATGGACATTTGCACTGGTTCCAAATCTCAGCTATAGTAAACAGTGCTGCAGTGAACAATGGGGAACAGGTATACCTTCGACTTGATGATTTCCATTCCTCTGGGTAGATTCCCAGCAGTGGGATAGCTGGGTCATATGGTAGATCCATCTGCAATTGTTTGAGGATCCTCCATACCATTTTCCATAGAGGCTGCACTATTTTGCAGTCCCACCAACAATGTATGAGAGTTCCTTTTTCTCTGCAACCTTGCCAGCATTTAACATTCACAGTCTTTTGGATATTAGCTGTCCTCACTGGGGTGAGATGGTATCTCAGTGTGGTCTTGATTTTCATTTCCCGGATGCTGAGTGATGTTGAACATTTTTTCATGTGTCTGTTGGCCATTCATATATCTTCCTTTGAGAAATGCCTATTAGCTCTTTTGCCCATTTTTTAATTGGGTTGATTGTTTTTTCTTGTAAAGTTGATTCAGTTCCTTGTATATTTGGGATATTAATCCTTTGTCAGATGTATATTTTGCAAATATTTTCTCCCACTCTGTTGGTTGTCTTTTAACTCTGCTAATTGTTTCCTTTGCTGTGCAGAAGCTTTTTAGTTTGATATAATACCATTTATTTATTTTTCCTTTGGTTGCCCATGCTTTTGGGGTCATATTCATGAAGTCTGTGCCCAGTCCTGCTTCCTGAAGTGTTTCTCCTAAGTTTTCTTTAAGAAGTTTTATTGTTTCAGGGGTCCATTTTATTCTTTAATCCATTTTGAGTTGATTTTAGTATATGGTGAGAGGTATGGGTCTAGTTTCATTCTCCTGCATATGGATATCTAGTCATCCCAGCACCATTTGCTGAAGTGGCAGTCTCTTCCCCAGTGTATGGGTTTGGTGCCTTTGTCTAAGATCAGATGGCTGTAGGTGTGTGGGTTGATTTCTGGATTCTGTATGCTATTCCGTTGATCACTGTGTCTGCTTTTATGCTAGTACCATGCTGTTTTTGTTATTATAGCTTTGTAGCATAGTTTAAAGTCAGGTAGTGTTATGCCTCCAGCTTTTTTTTTTTTTTTTTGCTCAGAATTGCTTTGGGTATGCATGGCCTTTTGTTATTCCATATAAATGTCTGGGTAGTTTTTTCCATTTCTGAGAAAAATGTCATTGGAATTTTGATGGGGATTGCATTGTATATCACTTTGAGTAGTACGGACATTTTCACAATGTTGGTTCTTCCAATCCAAGAGCATGGGATATCTTTCCATCTTCTTGTATCCTCTCTAATTTCCTTCAGCAGTGGTTTGTAGTTCTCATTATAGAGATTTTTCACATCCTTGGTTAACTCAATTCCTAAGTATTTTATTTTTTTGGTGGCTATTGTAAATGGGCAAGCTTTCTTGATTTCTCTTTCTGCATGTTCACTATTGGAGAATAGAAATGCTACTGATTTGGGGGCCGGCCCCGTGGCTCACTCAGGTGACTGTGGCACTGTGAGTGCCAAGGCTTCAGGTTCGCATCCTATATAGGGATGGCTGGTGCACTCACTGGCTGAGCATGGTGCAGACCACACTGGTCAAAAAGAAAGAAAGAAAGAAAGAAATGGTACTGATTTTTACACACGTACACCTCTTTGTTCTGTGGTCAGTGAACCTATAGCCCCATAGAACATCCATATAGTGAGTGTGTAAGCATCAAGGAATTCTTTATCTTCTTTTTTTACAAAGTTTTCTTAAGTCATCTTTTATGAGAACAGAAAACCATCTATCTCCAACAGTTTTTGTCTTCAGTATTTACAAGAGTTTTCCCTCTTCCTCTAAGATCTCCCAAATTTGCCAATGATACCAGTCTGCCAGGAAGTAATGCTTAATGGCTGAGAAGATTTTTAAGGATTATTTCCACATAAGAAGTACAGTATCTCTTTCTTAATGGTGAGCTTGTAACACCAGATTAGTTGAGTTTTATATTAAAATGTGACATTTCTGGTTGTGTTCACAGTTATAAATCAGTTTTTCCAATTATATACTGGTAAGAAAATGCACTTTTATTTAACCTGCCAACTAGGTACATTACCATACAAAGTGAAAGAACCCAGTAAAGGAACTTTGTACAAATTCTTTCCAACATATTGAAGAATTTTAAGGACAGAGTCAATTAATATCTGCCATTTTCAGCAGATAACCTGCATTCTTTAAACAATGGAGCATTTTTAATGCTTATTTATTTTCTATCATCAAACTAAATGTTTTTTAAAAAGTGAAAATCATAGAAACTTCTTTAATTTATATCTCTAGTTTATTTATCACTCCTAAAACATCATTTTCATTCTATGATTTATCATTCACTGAAAATTTATAACCTTTCACTGACGAGACAAATTTTACTATGGGCTTTTAAGTTTGTTATTTTTTTGCTCTTATGAATTGTATTTTGTAGAAAATTACTGTTAATTTTTTATAAATTTTGTTTCATTGATAATTGGATACATTTTTAATTTGAAGATTAATTATCAATTTACATCTTAAAGTGTAAATATTATATCTGTTGCTTCTAATTGTATTAGAATGTACTAGTCAATTTCATCTAGCTACTAAGCCTGTTATCTAAATGGGTTTGCTTCCCTGGGAGGTAAATTATCTATCTTACTCTAGTAAAAAAAAAAAAAAAAAATTAACACTTTCAGCTTAAATATTGTGGAAAACTACTGTTGTACCTTACATTAAGGAAATGTGTTGGGGAAAATTTGAATGCAAAAATAAAAAAAAAATCCATTAGAGATAATTGGAAATAAAGTATAATTTTATCAGAACAAAAATAGGGATTACTTTATACATATACCAGTACATAACAGGATTTCTTGGTTGATTTAGTAATTCACAAGTCATAAATTCACTTGAGGAGATATTAGGCAATAGAAAACTGAATTTAAGAATCTAAAGCTTTCTTAATGGACAATAAGTATATCTGCCCTTTTCTCCAAAGGGAGACAGTATCTTTAGGTTCCAAGTTGTAAGAAATTTTATGTTTTGCTCAAGAGAGAGACTATCTTTATTCTCTAAGTTTGCTCACTATGCAAACATCCTTGAACAGATATTTGGGAACAAAGTACAGTCAGTATTTCTCTCACCTTAAGACATTTAGAAACATGGGAGTCCCGTGGGTAATTATCTATCAACATATTGGTTCTTTACCACAGATAGCTTGAGAAGCACTGATCTAGAGGTTTTTTAACTCTTTTTCTCGCAATATAGAGGTTTTTAACCTCTATTCTGTATGGTTCCAGGGACCAACCATGGGGCCTCTGAAATCACTGGAATTAGTGATTTTAAGAGAAAGTACTAGAAGAGAAGACATAGACATATGTATGTTTCATTCTTTTTAAAATATTTGATTCTGAGGCATAATAGAGATATAGATTACATAATAGAGATACTACTGCAATGTTAAAAAGAACTAAGGTAGGACCTAAGTCAAGTGGGGAGAAAGATGAGTCATACATATTAAGGTTAACCTCAACCAAATTCTCTTGTAATTTTATCAAGAGAACCACAGGGTTTTTAAATTATTATTTATTATAAGGATATTATTATTACAAATTGTGATTTTTCTTTATGCCCTTTACGCAACCTATCCCTCCGCAACTACCCCCACCCCCCATCTCTAGTATTCTTAGGTTTGTTTTCCCCTTCTGAAAGTTCAATGTATTGTTTTGGTTATTTTCTTTCTTTTCTTTCCTCTCTCTCTCTCTCTCTCTCTCTCTCTCTCTCTCTCTCTCTCTCTCAGCACCCAGTTATAAGTGAGAACATGTAGTATTTCTCTTTCTTTGTCTGGCTTATTTCACTTAACATAATTTTCTCCAGATTCATCCATGTTGCTGCAAATGGCAGAATTTCATTCTTTTTTATGGCTTTTTTATGGCTGAGTAGTATTCCATTGTGTACATATACCACATTTTCCTTATCTAGTCATCCATCAATGGACACTTTGATTGGTTCCATATTTTGGCTATTGTAAACAGAGCTGCAGTGAATATGAGAGTGCAGGTATCCCTTCAACATGATGATTTCCATTCCTTTGGATATATGCACAGTAGTGGAATTGCTGGATTTCTATGGTAGGTCTATCTGTAGTTGTTTGAGAAACCTCCATACTGAACTCCGAAATGGCTGTATTAACTTATAATCCCACCAACAGTGTAGAAGAGTTCCCCTTTCACATCTTCACCACCATTTACTGTTCTCAGTCTTTTAATTTTTTTTTAAATTTTATTTTGTCGATATACAATGAGGTTGATTATTGTGGCCCATTACCGAAACACCCCTTCCTCCTCCCTCTCCCAACTCCCACCCAACAATGTCCTTTCTGTTTGCTTGTCGTATCAACTTCAAGGAGTTGTAGTTGTTAAGTCTTCTTCCCCCCCGCCCCCGGTTTGTGTGTGTGTGTGTGTGTCTGTGTGTGTGTGTGTGTGTGTGTGAATTTATTTATTTATTTTTAGCTTCCACCAATAATTGAGAATATGTGCTATTTCTCTTTCTGTGCCTGACTTGTTTCACTAAATATAATTCTCTCAAGGTCCATCCATGTTGTTGCAAATGGCAGTATTCCATTCGTTTTTATAGCAGAGTAGTATTCCATTGTGTAGATATACCACATTTTCCGTATCCACTCTTCTGATGATGGACATTTGGGCTGTTTCCAACTCTTGGCAATTGTAAAGAGTGCTGCAATGAGCATTGGGGAACAGGGATAACTTCGACTTGATGATTTCCATTCCTCTGGGTATATTCCCAGCAGTGGGATACCTGAGTCATATGGCAGATCTATCTGCAATTGTTTGAGGAACCTCCATACCATTTTCCATAGAGGCTGCACCATTTTGCAGTCCCACCAACAATGTATGAGAGTTCCTTTTTCTCCGCAACCACGCCAGCATTTATCTTTCAGCGTCTTTTGGATTTTGGCCA
>NW_007729097.1:9271-10155 GCF_000696425.1 Galeopterus variegatus
TGGTGAATAATTTTACGTACGTGTTGTTGTATTCTATTTGCTAGTATTTTATTAAGGAGTTTTGCATCTATATTCATCAAGGATATCGGCCTGTAGTTTTCTTTTTTGGTTATATCTTTACCTGGTTTTGGTATCAGGATGATGTTTGCTTCATAGAATGAGTTTGGGAGAATTGCATCTGTTTCAATCTTTTGGGATAGTTTGTAAAGAATCGGTGTCAATTCCTTTTTGAATGTTTGGTAAAATTCTGCTGTGAATCCATCTGGTCTTGGGCTTTTCTTTGTTGAGAGCTTTCTGATGACAGCTTCAATCTCCCTTATTGTTATTGGTCTGTTCAGATTTGCTATGTCTTCATGGCTCAGTTTTGGGAGCTTGTGTGTGTCCAGAAATTTATCCATTGCCTCCAGATTTTCAAATTTTTTGGCATATAGTTGTTTATAGTAGTCTCGAATGATTCTTTGTATCTCAGATGAATCAGTTGTAATATCACCTTTTTCATTTCTAATTTTTGTTATTTGGATCTTCTCTCTTCCTTTTTTTGTTAGCTATGCTAATGGTTTGTCGATTTTATTTATCTTTTCAAAAAACCAACTTTTTGATTCATTGATCTTTTGTATTGTTTTTTGGGTTTCAATTTCATTAAGTTCTGCTCTGATCTTGATAATTTCTTTCCATCTGCTAACTTTAGGTTTGGATTGTTGTTGTTTTTCTAGATCTTTAAGGTGCAGTGTTAGGTTGTTCACTTGCTATCTTTCCATTCTTCCTGACGTAAGCATTTAATGCAATAAATTTCCCCCTTAGTACTGCATTTGCAGTATTCCAGAGTTTTGGTATGATGTATCATTGTTATCAGTAGTTTCAATAAATTTTTTGCTTTCCTGTTT